>NC_089591.1:41565937-41865937 GCF_019320115.1 Miscanthus floridulus
ATCCATCTCAACCCTGCAAACACCTTGTGCACATGTGTTAGCATATTTTCACAAATATTATCAAGGATGTTAGCACTCCACGAGATCCTAAATGCATATGCAATGAGTTAGAGCATCTAGTGGCACTTTGATAACCGCATTCCGATACGCGTTTCACTCCTCTTAATAGTACGGCTATCTATCCTAAATGTGATCACACTCACTAAGTGTCTTGATCACTAAAACAAAATGGCTCCTACATTTTATACCTTTGCCTTGAGCCTTTTGTTTTTCTCTTTCTTCTTTTCCAAGTTTAAGCATTTGACCATCACCATGCCATCACCATTGTCATGATCTTTGCCATTGCTTCATCACTTGGAGTAGTGCTACCTATCTCATAATCATCTTGATAAACTAGGTTAGCACTTAGGGTTTCATCAATTAACCAAAACCAAACTAGAGCTTTCAAGGCGGCAGCCGCACCAACTGCACTGTCAATCTTCGTATGACAAGAAATGACAGCTACACCTTCTAGGGGCAGAAATGTAATTTCACATCTACAGTATTTTTTCCATTTGAATCATAAACGTGCTTTTATTGTTGGACGGAGGGAGTATATGTGAAAAATGACACACCACTACCATTATGAAAAAATGACACATCTCTGTTTTTATATTACCCACGTAGACTATGTCATTATATAACAAACTACATGTGTTGCAGCATGTACACATTTAGAGTTAAAGTTGCAACTTAAATGATTTGTTCATGTAATTTATAATAAAAAAGAGTGTGAATCAACATAAACATAGTAAGTTTCATGCAATAAAGAAAGATATACTATGTAAGTAATTCTTTCCTGTCAGACCATGTAGATGGCTTGCCAGTTGGACTAACATATATATATTGTCTACCCTACAGTAGTGAAAGAGGACGTGCCAATGTTAAATATAAATGTGAAAATAAAAGTAAGTATAATAAAAGAGTTGTGAGTGAAAATTTTATACTGAGATTGAGAAAATAGAAGATAAATAGGTTGTAACTTATAAGTTTAGGGAAAATGTAGATCATGTAGTAATGATGAAATATGTTCTTCTAGCCAACAACTATACAGACGGAATAGTAAATAAACAGTAAATATGTATATAACTAGCTGTGGCCTCTATTATTAATCGTACTCTAAGAATGTCATTATAAAGCATATTGGTGTTAAAAGTGAAAGAAGATCTCAAACTAAGGGGGAAAAGGTTTGCAAAGGTGGATGCAATAAAAAAAGAGGCTAGTGGCTCGTAGGATCATCAAAAACCAAGAAAAGGAGCCTAGTACTCTATCCGTTCCAAATTATACGACGTTTTGGTCTTTCTACGTACATTATTTTTACTATATATCTAGACATAATGTATATCTAAATCTATAGCAAAAGTTATGGATTTCGAAAAGTCAACATTTCACACTCATGGCTGATATAGCACAATTTCTTCCATTAGAGCCTAAACTATACTAACTTTGTCAAAACATGATCATCTTGAACAGCATATTTGCACGTATATATTATACAATGGGGCTCTTGCGTTTGTACCCTTATTTTGTATCGAAATTGTGATTTTGCCCCTATTTTTTTGGCTTTGTGAATTTACCCCTACTGTGCCATTCACGAAGCACCAGTTTGCCCTTGCTCCGTCATCCACCCCTAACGGTGTTAAACTTTGTACAAAAGGACATGAATGCCCATGCGATTTTGCCCCTATTTATTATGTATAATTGTGATTTTACCCTGATTCGTATACTAGTGGTTCTTCTTTTCTTTGCTTTGCTTTTTTTTACTGGAGGTCATCAGACATTTCTTGCTAGGAAGGAAGGAAACACTTGACTGACTTGACTCGTGTCTTTTTAACTGACACCACATTTTTCACTCACTCCATTGAGTTCAGGACTTCAGGTCAGTCATTCCCGGCTGATCTTTACTTTTCGACTGAAAATTCACCCCCAAAGAATCTACTGTACTACTGAGCTGCAATCACCTGAAAATTCACTTGCAATCTGGTATGGAGAATAAGGCTCCGGGGACCTCCTATGTACGGGCTCAAGCTCCCTCTGGTAACAGCCTTCTCCCCCCATCCCCTGCTTCTTCACCCCTCCCCTGTTTCCAGCTGCTCCAGGAACCGAAAACAGAGGAGGAGGAGCGCGGCGGCGGGGCATGGATCGATCGATCATCAGTCGTCGTCATCAGTGTCAAGAAAGAACCAAGGAATCAAGAAATCATCATCAGGCCTGGGCCTCCAGCTCCCGTTCGCCGATGAAGGTGCCGTGGAAGCCGTAGGGGACACGGGACAGTGGACGTCGTAGCTGAGCGCGAACAGCTCACCGGACGTCGGGTCCAGCTTCGGGTGTGCGATCATGGACGCTCACCCGGCGAGCTACCCGTCGAAGTCGTACCGCCCCACGGTTCGGAGGTCGCCGTCGGCGGTGACGCGCACCTGGTACAGGAGGTCGTCCTCGGACATGGCGAGGAGTCGGCCGTTGAAGTAGACGAGCCCCGCGTTGGCCACGCTCGTGCCACGGGACGGGTTGACGAGGCCGCAGAGTCTGCGCGCATAGAAGAGCGCCAGGCGCGCGATGCCGGAGTGGCCGTGCAGCTCGCCGATGGCCTTGGGGAAGACGGCCCTTCCCAGGGCGCGCTCCTGCCGGAGCCGCGCCGTCTCGGTGAACCGGCAGGCGTAGGACTCTACGGCGCCGTTCCGGATGCGGACCGCGTGCACCATGCCGTCGCCATCGAACAGGTGGTGCCCTGCCGCCGGCTCGAAGCAGGGATTGGCGCCGTTGCGGACGTACACTCCTGTGCCCAGAAGAACTAGAGGCAGGTGCCCCGAGCCACGCCGAGAAGAGACCCGCCGGGGAGCCGCAAACGGGCGCCGCGGAGACTCGCTGCCAGGCGTCACCGGGAGCCATGGCCAGGAGCCGCGTCCAGGCACTGGAGCCGCCTGCTCCGCCAGCCCTGATGTCGCTCCGCCCACCCCTACGCCCCGGCCCGCTCCGCGTCCACGTCACCAGGCGCCCCGGCAGCCGCGGCCAAGCACCGCCGCCGCCCGCCCTGATGCCGCGACGCCCGCCCTCGCGTCCCAGGCCGCTCCGAGCCCACGTCACCCCGATGCGGGGTTGCCAAAGCGCCATGACTAGCGGCGCGAGGTCGCGAGGGCCACCGTCGCGCCGATGCGGGGTTGCCGGAGCGCCATGATCGGCGGGCGAGGTCGCCGAGGGCCGCCGTCGCACGGGCGCGGGGTTGCCGGAGCACCATGGCCGGCGGGCGCGCGGGCGCGACGGTGCTCGGCCGCCGGGGCGCGGTCGCCGGTCTTCTATCCGCACGGAGCTTTCGCGTCAGCCGCGAGCAGACAGCAACGAAGAGAACGAGCGGATAAGAATGAAGATGAAGGGGTATTTCAGTCATTTTGCATATGATTTTATGTGTTTTGTTTTTTTTAATCGTTTAATCCGCCTCTAAATAACGGACATCCAAACCAGGGGCAAACGGCTCCTTCATTTCAAAATAACAGGGGTAAAATCACAAAGTTGAAAAAACAGGGGTAAAATCACATTTGAACCTCTGGACAGGGTCAAAAACACCGTTTTCCCTTATACAATACTCTCAGTCCTGATTCTTGATCACAATCATGAAAGCATTGACAGGTCATTGGCTCTTAATAAGTTAATTAAAAAATTTGACATTGAGAACAGATGGTTAGGTCAAAATGCAAGTAACCAGATGTAGAGTGCTGGAATAGTTTGTCGGTCAGTTTTGGATATGCATGCTGCCATATGGAAATATATGCCACAAGAGACAGATTTACAAATTGTGAAGTTGCAATTTATTGCATTTGGCTAAACTCATGGTGGGATAACCACATATCCATTTAAATATAACTCTAGGAATAAATTGCTTCTCGCATAGCCCTTCCAAAGCCATTTGATATGCATCCCACTGGGATTATTTTGAACTAGCGCTCCATTTATGAAGCTTACTGAGTTACAGTTTTATATGCTGTGAATCCTTCTAAAATATTTTTTTTCTCCTAAAATAGGGCCCTGCTGTTGTTGCTTGCGCTTCTTGTGCTGATTATGGGAGGCTCTTCTTCCTGCGGAAAATCTATTTGAAGCACTTGTGCAAGCATCTCCCATGGATTGTGTGGAAAGTAAGTGTGTTTCGCTGTTATCTTGTTTGTTTTTCTTGGGTGCAGGCTATTTGATAATTATGGAGGTTTGGTATATAGATAAGCTTAGATTTTGGTACTTTCAAACCCCCATTCTTTTAGTATTAATGTTAAATTTATTATAGGTTATAGTAAAATTCTGTTGACGTGCGCATCTCTGGTTTTCCCAATGTAAGTTGATTTGATTACATCCTTGTTTAGCTTAAATATAACTTGTTTTATCAATTGAGTTTCTTATCAAACTTGTGAAATTTATTATTTTTACCGTGTTTGATATTTTACTGAAGGAATATTATACATCCAAGTCACATTCCACAGAAAACTTACTATGTCCCAAAGCTCTCATGGAATCATTCTGATCTGGCATGCCACAATTATGCACTATAATTGATTCACTATATTTCCCAAAATGATCTAAATCTAATCAAGTTTAGGTTATTCCTTGTTTGCTGACTCAAAATACCATGGTGGCAAAGATATTGGAAGGAAGATTGTTGATGTGAACATGGACCTAACCAAGACCAAGGGCAAGAATAATTAGGTGTACATGTGGGGAATGGAGCCTCAAGCATATGAATTGTGTTATCAAAACATTAATTGTTATACATCTATGAAGATTTTTTTTAAATTTTTTTTTTGACAAACACGTGCTATGAGTATTATCATACATCTTGTATATGTGGCCAACAGAGTAGGAATATTTTTTATACGATATAGTAATTGACTTGTTAAACATTTGACCTCTATACTAATCCATCTTGATAAATATTTTTTAAAACACGTGCATGTCGCATGTCGTACGTCCATGTTCACCAGTAGTTTTGAACAGAGGGAGTAAAACAACCTTAATTGACTTCCTGCATAAAATAGGAGGAATTGGCGATTGGCACGGGTTCGTGACAGCAAGCAGGAATGCAACGGTCACGGGGCTGCCAGCAAGCCACAGCCCACAGCCAAATCCGGACGCGGACTAGCCCACCTTTTGTCCGACCCAACGGACCGACTCTGTGAACCGCCCACAGGACAGGATGGTGTTGGCAGGGAGCCCGCCGGCCAGAGAAGCGCCGCCCAGACCCATCCAGAGCACGCCATGGCCGTATGGGCGTGGGCCCCGGGGTGCCACGCGGGTGGTCACGCCCGCTGGCTCGGCGCCACGCCGCCATGCTTCAAGTCGCAGCAATTTCCACTCTAATCCGTAGTATCCCATCCCAATTCCCAAGCCGCCGTGACCGCTCCATTTCTTCTTCCGCGCCCATCCCTCGCCGCCTCGCGCCTGCACCGGAGACGACGGTCCGGTCCAATTGCCCGCGCACCTGCGGCTGCGAGGTAAGCTTTGCTCTGCCCTGCTCGTATTATCCGTCTCTTATCTGATAATGCACGGGCACGGCCTGCCGGGAACGGGAACGCGAACTTGAGAAGAAGGCTTCTGGGCGAACCGCCGCACCGGATTTCTGGCCTGTATTTCTCGCGTTAGTTTCCCAGGCCGTCAGCAGTGGAGCGACTAGCTTAGCCCTTTGCATCTTTCAGTTATTAGTGATGAAGAAGAGCCTGAAGTGCCGTAGGTTTCGTGTTTCTGAATGGCAGAATGAGTATGCGTAGTTTTCTTCTCGCTTTGTTGAAATTTTAGTTCCCTATTTTGAATCCAAGTAGGCGGTCAAATCTGAGTAGTAATCTTTAAATGCAATGTGTTCTGCGCTACATTCAGGCCAACAGTGGATACTACTGAATGGCGATGTAGTTGTCAGTTGTCCTGAACTGGTTGGAAAATGGCCAATGTGGTTGAGTTTGTCATCTCATCTGTGTGTTGGAATGCTTAACATAGGTACTGGGTCATTGAATTCACCGATACTGTGTCCTCTGTCCGGTCTTTTTCAGGAGTTACCTGACAGTGTTATGCAGAGCCTTTTTTTAAGAAACGAACAGGCACGAGATTGTGCCTATTTCATTTATAGAGAAGTGAAAGGTACACACCTAAAGCCGGGAAAGAAAGCAAAAAGGTTCACTCTTGGTCTTTGTAAACAGCCAAACAACAAACCTGATCTTCAGCAAATAATCCTCGTGACGAGAAGTAGCGTCACTTAATTGAAGGATACAAAGTGTGTCAATAACTAATCCTCTTGGTCTTTGTTCTGCTTCTGCAGATTCCTAAAGGATGCAATGCATGCCATGATAGTTGTCTTTCTTACTTTTATTCTTATTGCTTATGCAAGCATTTTTAACACTATTAGTCGGTCCTTTTAATGTTCTGTGTTTTTCCAAAGTAGCCTGACTCATTATGATAGGGTCATGACTCATGAAAATTCAAGTGGGGATGACAGATATCCACATAGAGCCTTTCCTGCAGAAATGGAAAAGCTTGTTCACTAATCACTACTATGGCCCTGAAATCATGATATGTGTCATGCACTTCTAATGTCTATGCGTGTTTGAGGGGAAAAAAAACTTAGTGTCTACATCAATATCCAGGTTGCTGTTGTGTGTTATGTGGTTTGATTGGGTTTGGTCATCTGGCCGGGTGTACTTAGGTTTTAGTTGAGTTTTCCTTAATAAACCGTTCATTGTATGCTTTTTGGCCCGGTTTTTCTTACAAACTGGACCAACTCTTTTCTACCTATAGTGAATAGCGGGAACTCCTTACTTTCTGCCCTTTTCGGAGGATGCTTCGGGGAAAAAAAATGTTTATGTTGGGTAGCTGCTCGGAAAATGTTTCAATTCATAGTATGTACTTTGTGACCCATAATTTTTGCAGTTACATGCTGTTGAAGCTATCAGCTATGACCTAGAAACAGTAAACCCCCAATAACTTTTCTGTTCTGATTACGAGCTTTACAGGTCTCAAACACCCAAAGATGGCAACTTTCACATCCCCAGTTCTCTGCAACTTCATGACCATCCAACAGAAGAGCGCGCCTCTGCTGAACAACAGCACAAGACGGCCCCTGCGCCTGAGCTTCCCAGGGACGACAAGGAGCGTGCCGACCTTGCCGGGCTTCAGAGCGAGGCAAGACTTGCGCGTCGCCGCCGTCTACAAGGTGAAGCTCGTCGGCCCCGAAGGGCAGGAGAGCGTGATCGACGTGCAAGAGGACAGCTACATCCTGGACGCCGCCGAGGAGGCCGGTGTCGAGCTGCCCTACTCCTGCCGCGCTGGTGCGTGCTCCACGTGCGCCGGCAAGGTGCTGGAGGGCTCCGTCGACCAGTCGGACCAGTCGTTCCTGGACGACACGCAGGTCGGTGCCGGGTATGCGCTCACCTGCGTCGCGTACCCGACGTCTGACTGCGTCATCCAGACGCACAGGGAGGCAGACCTCTACTAGGTAGCCCGGCCCCACGCATGGATCAACGACCATGCACTTCCGTAGCTCCATTCGGATTCGCTCTTGAGTTCTTGACAATGTGATTCGCACTGTTCTTGTCCTTGCAGCTAGCTAGAACTAGTACACTCTGGATATCTCGTCGCTGTGCAAGTGTAGGTTCTTGTGGTTTGGTTGGTTCGTCCCATGTTTTGTTCTCTCTGGATATCTCGGAATCTGCCAAACCCTGTCTCGAAACCAACGGCAGCTCGGTGGTCGCCAGGCGTTTGCCTCACCGAAAGTGCTTAGGCCAGAGCAATAATTTGGGTGCTATTTTTTTTTCTCAAAGCACATTACATGGACACAGTAAAATATGCACGCATAATTATTACTATGGACGCCTGCGAGCACGTTGTCAATCACTGAAATGACAATATCGTTAAATTTTATAATAAATTTGAAAAAAAAATACAAGCACATGTGCCAAGTGAAAAGAACCCTACTAGTTGAGGCACATGCATTTTATAATTAATTTGAAAAGGAAATATAAGTACATGTGTCAAGTGAAAAGAACCTACTAGTTGAGCTACACTCGCTAATTTGGGTGCTACTCAATAGGAATTCGAGGACGTGTCCCAAAAAGATAAAAGAAAGGTCCTTCGATTCAGTGGCGGAGCCACCCTAGGGGCGGGGTGGGGCGGGCGCCCCAGCTACCGGCAAGCTCGCCTCAGACCCCCGGACCCCCGCTTCTTCCCTAACCCCGGTCCCCGGCGCCCGGCAGCGAGGAGTAGCGAGCAGCTGAGCACGAGCAGAGCGACTACGGCGCTGGAGAGCAAGAAACCAGGAGATGGGGATGGGATTTTCCTTCACTTTAGCCCAGGCGGCCAGCAGAGGTGAGAGGCCCATCATTCCATCAAAGCCCACGTCGCACACTCCTCCTTCCCTTAGCCCAACTGAAAATCAGTGGAATCTTGGAATCTTTTCCCATCCCCATTTTCTGAATCGACGACGCGCTAACACCCTCCGCGAGGAGCTGGTCGGGTCGCCGTCCACCAGCCGCCTGCCCCCGCGGCCCTGCGCCCCCGCCTGGCGCTCGCCTCCCACCGCTGCATCGGCCGAATTTTTACATTTTAGTCTTTTTTTTTTTAAGTTTCTCATAAATAATTCTCTGACGGAATTCAGAAAATGGACCCTAGCTCGGCACCATCGATGTTGGCGCGAGCTCGGCGCTAGTGTCCCTGGTGCCGAGCCCCTGGGTTAGGGCGAACTTACATGGAAGGAAGCTCGGCGCCGGTCACTCTGGCGCCGAGCTCGGCGCCGTTGACGCTGGCGCCGAGCATGCAGTTTCAGGCGCCGTGAACGCCGCGCGTCGTCAGGTCGATTCGAATTCGAGGTGCCCAAGGGACTCTTGGTCAAATGACCCGACCTGACGCGCACGGCCATTTACATTTATAGCCTGTTCGCTTGCTCGTAAACGATCATAAATTTCCAGCCAGGAACAGTATTTTTCTCTCACACCAAACCAGCCAACAATAAATAATCCACGATATGATACGGCCTCCCGAACATGCTAGCCTGCTCTAGCTGCCGTCTACGCCAAGCAAATTACTGCGGGGCTGCTACGGCGGGCTGCGGCTGTCGAGGACGCGCCAAGCACACAATTGCGGGCAGAACCTCGTTGAGCGCTCCGAGGCAGGCAGACGTCCCAGCTGAAAATTGCAACTAGCTAATAGTACTACCCCGTAGTACTTAGCTTCTTTTATTTTCCTCAACTTTTAATATTAGCTTCTTTTATTTTCCTCAACTTTTAATATTAGCTGAAAATTGCACCTTGAGCAGAAAATGTATATTAGCTTTCGATGATCGTACGAGCACTAGCTAGCTTGCTGCTGCTGGGTCAAAAATGCATCATTGCAGTGTCATGCAACTCGTACCTAGCTTGATTGATCCAGATTTGCTAGCTAATAAGTACTGATTAACATATCATATGGCTGAGAGTGTCGATCGATGTGGTCCTTGCAGCTAGCCCTACAGAGGGAATCATCAGAGGTCGGGTTGCGCTTGCTTTCAGTGTGTTTAGAACTGTGTACTCAGCACGCAGCTTCGTCCCTCGGCCTCACATATATTTACTTCAAGAGACCTTATTAGCTGGCTGATAAGCCCTGGCTGAAACCAATAAGCGAACAGTGAGGAAGAGGTGCATGTTACCTATATTTTTGGTTGCAGAAACAATGAGGCGTTACCTTTCTCATAAGCTAATCATTAGCAGTTAATGATGGACCGGGAGAGCATCTTCATCATTAACTCCCTGATAGGTCACTTTGACCTAAAAACGCCGGCCGACCAGGTCCTCTCCACGCCAGAATCATTTTTTGTATGATTATATAATTTATGTAAAATTCCTCCAATCTAGAGGGGGTCTTAATAATACTGACATGATTTTACCGTTCCACGAGATGCAGTTCAGCTTCATTGCAACGCGTCAAGGGTAGATCCAATAATGTTAAAATAGCTATCTCATATACATTATTTTATTCGGTAAGGAGATAGTATGATTAGCTAGCTCTCCATGAAGAGCTAAACTAATATACTTTCTTATGATTCGTGTGTCTATGCTTATATGGGTTATTTTATTTTTATTGTTTTTAAGTTCATATAAGCTAACAAGGTGACTCTATTGTTGAGGCTGTATGCTCTAATACTCCTAAGCCAAGCATTTCTAACTTTGATTACCATTTCAAAAAAAACTGTATATGTTAACAACATAAGGTTCATGTTTTTAGATTTGCTATGACAAACAATTTCATAAACTATATAACTTGTATATGTTGTAAACTATATGAGCTTTTTTTAAATGACAATTAAAGATGTAAATGGTTGGTTTAAGACAGCTGTAACAGGAGGTGTAAAAAAGAATAAAGGGAGTACAAACTCAGAGAGCACACGCACCATGAGTTGACTCCACCACAGCGTCGTGCATGTATGATCCCATGTGTACCCATCAACCAGTCCCGTGCATATGCATGCATAGAGATACCTCGATCTGCACGCGGTAGAGTATCGGCATCTAAAAATGGTACCTTTTGGCAAAGCCGGTACCGGCGCGCGAATTAGAGTCTGAAACTGCATGCTCGGCGCCAGCGTCAACGGCCATCGTCGTTTGACCAATATTCTCCCCGGGCCGCCTCGAATTCGAATCGACCTGACGACGCACGTCGTTCACGGTGCCTGAAACTACATGCTCAGCGCCAGTGTCAACGGCGCCGAGCTCGGCGCCAGCAGCGCCAGTCACTCTGGCGTCGAGCTTCCTTCCATGTAAGTTCGCCCCAGCCCAGGGGCTCGACGCCAGGGACGCTGGCGCCGAGTTAGGGTCCATTTTCTGAATTCTTTCCGCCAGGGGTCTATTTGTGAGAAACTTTCAAAAAAAAGGCTAGAAAGTAAAAAATTCGGCGGCCGACAATGTGCTGGCCTGCTGCTGGCTCAACTGATCAAGAACTAGTTTATTCTTGAAGGGCCTGTTCGCTTGAATTTATCAGTCGGCTTATCAGCTATAGTATTTTTCTCTCACAACAAAACAGCTTCAGTCGGCTTTAATACCAGCCGAACAGGCCCCACATTTGAGGTAACATCTTGTGTTTCTCGTCTACTTTTCGCCATAACGTGTGATTGCAGCGTTTTTGCCATGGTTTGTGTGATTGTAGTATTTTGAATGTGGTGTGGTGTGAATACGATACCTTTTTGGTTCATTTCCTCGTTGTACTTCACCCCATCTATATTTTTCTTCCAAGCCACTACTTCGATTCTTGACAAAATGAGAGAGAAGTCAGTTAGGGCAGTTTCAACGGTAGGCATACAACAATAGTAGTCTCACAAAAGCAGTGTTCAAGCATCATTGAGACAACTATACACACAACGCAAGCAACAATTTCTTTTTGGAAAAAGTCTAATTAACCCCCTTAACTATTGGTGGTTGTCAACTTCACCCCCTCATCTATAAAACCAGGTATTCTACCCTTCAACCTATTGAAAAACGTCTAAATGATCCCCTAAGGCGATTTTGAAGGTGGTTTTGCTGACATGGCATAATAAGAAGTCTATATAACCCCCTAACATATCAAGGTTTGACTGCATGACCCCCTTAACTATAAAAACATGATATTATAGCCTATAAAGCATCAAATAATGTTCAAATGACTCATGGGTTAGGGTCGTTTGGATACCGTATCCTACCACACTAGTCTAAACACACATGCTTGCACGCAGGTCATTGTTGCCTTCACCTCCCTACTCTTTCTAGGTTGATCCATCGCCCAACGAGCAGCATGTGACATCTTGTCTCCTGCTTCATCTCCCATCACTCGTCGATAGCATTGAGCTCAAGCACGCCACGTCTACATCGTCATCGTTCAGCCCCTCCCACATCGAGGGTTAGTAGAAGCCTGAAAAGAGTTCAGAGAGGGAGGCAGCCAATAGAACTATGTGCAAGCATATGTGCTTAGGCAAGTGTGGTGGGATACGATATTCAAATGACCTTATATGACCATCATTTGAACATTATTAGATGCTTTAAGGGATTAAATATCACTTTTTATAGTTGAGGGGTCATGCAGTCAACCCTCGATAGGTTAGGAGGTTATATAGACTTTTGAATATGCTACGTCAGCAAAACCACTTTCAAAACCGTTTTAGGGGATTATTTAGACAGTTTTCAACAGTTCGAGGTATAGAATACCTGGTTTTATAGGTGAGGAGGTGAAGTAACAACCACCAATAATTGAAGGGGTTCAGTAGACTTTTTTTCATTCAGTGTCCCTATCCTTCTTCTCTCTCCTCTTCACATGTTGCTTTTACCTTCTCTTTTCTCATAAAACTAGTAGCTTCATGCTTTTTGTCAACCAAGCTATAACATCTTCTGCACGAGACTCTGACACTTCTGTAAGCATCTAACAAGATGAGTTTGCTATTTTTGTTAGGTGAGTAAGACTGAGGCTACAAGACACGTAGGAGCGTTATGGCTGGCCTTACTGCGGTGTCAAAAAAAAGGGAAAAGGGAAAAAGAAAGGTCCTTTGATTCTTGACAAAATGAGAGAGATGTCGGTTATTGTGGTTCGATTCATTGGGTAGTTGATCTGACACAGAAAAGCAAGGTTAATAGGCCAGAGGGCCAGCCTCGATATTATGGGTTTGCTAGAACTACATATAAATGGCTGTGTCAACCGTTCAATCTGAGCCCATGTGTCACATATGGTTGAATGATTCTCATGCGTTAGATCTGTTTTTAAAAGAACAGCTAAGGGATAAGATATAAAGTGAGTGCAAAATTATTAGGTGACATGTTATAAATTCTTACTCTATTTTATAGTAATATATTAGTATACATATATTAGAATGTTTTGAGAATTTTTTATATCTTTTCTATTTTTCTAAAGATAAATCTATTTTTCTATGGTATCTATGATCTATAAATATTTTATATAAATTTATCGTATCCTAATCTGTCTCTATATATTATGAAAGCTTAGAGATATTTATTTTGATTAAAAATCTTATCAAGTATTTACCAGACTTCTTTAATAAAAAGGGAAAAAACTGTTTTCAAAATCAGTCTAAAGTAGAGGGGTGATTTGAAAAGTGGTGAGAGTTCAATGGATATAGGAAGTCTAATTTTGAAGTTAAGAAAAAAAAATCAAAACGATAGTTTAGTGACACAGATAAAACGATAGTTTAGTGACACAGATAAAACGATAGTTTTGTAGTTCCCCTTGCAGCCCATGAAAAATCGCGCCTTTGAAGGTCTTAGCCCCACCAGACCTAGTAACGCACAGGAGCACAGGCCCGCTCGGCCGCTCCCTGCCTCCCTCCTGAGGTCCCGATCCCCGCCTATGTCTCTTCTTCCGTTCGCGTTCGCTGAATCGGCCGTGGTGGCGCCATCCGCACCTTGCCATCTCGTCGCTCGGCCACCGGTGCTCTTTCCCCAGGCGGTCAGCCCCTCAGGCCCCCCTCCCCCCGCCCCTGCACCGGCGGCCTAGGCACCGTGCGCAGAGAGGGTAGGAGACTGTCCAATCTCCATCTGTTGACTGCTCACTAGTTGCTGCTGGTATGCTACTCTTTAATATTTCATGCCCTTTTAATTGTAGGTTATTATTACTCTCAATAATTAATTTTAGTTGCATTAGACACCGTACTTTGAATTGTTTATCTACTATGTTTTAGTATAAAACCTGCTTTGAGCTACTGCATTTAACTTGTATGGGACATAACGGCTTTATGTTGGTCTAGGGCGCTTTGCTCAGCCCCTCATATACTTTTTCTTGGCCCTCCGGATGATGACCTCGACTGCGTCGTGGCCAAGGTGTTCGGCAGAATGACACGCCGGGAAGTGGCAGCCTCGCTGCACCGATCGCTTGCCAGATTCTTCGTGCATGACGACCCAGAGAAATTCCACTCGCTTGTCGCTGCCAAGATTAGCCATCACAGAGCCCTGGGCTCTGCGGACCTCGCCTGTGCCCTGCAGGCGTGCAGGGGGCGAGGCAACCGATGGCCGCTCGTGCTGGAGATCCACGCGATGTCAGTCGTGCATGGCCTTGGGGCTGACCGCCTTATAGGCAACCTGCTGATTGATCTGTACGCCAAGAATGGGCTCGTGTGGCAGGCAAGGCAGGTGTTCAAGGAGCTTTCTTCCAGGGACCATGTCTCATGGGTTGCCATGCTGTCAGGGTATGCACAGAATGGTCTTGGGAAGGAAACTTTCAGGCTTTAGAGCCAGATGCATTGGAGTGCTGTTGTTCCTACGCCGTATGTTCTGTCTAGTGTGCTGAGTGCTTGCACTAAAGGAAAACTTTTTGCACAAGGTCGGATGATCCATGCCCAAGTTTACAAGCAAGCATTCTGTTCGGAGACCTTTGTGGGCAATGCACTTATTGCACTTTACTTAGGATATGGATCCTTTAAGCTAGCAGAAAGGGTATTTTGTGACATGCTGTTCTGTGATAGAGTGACGTTCAATACATTGATCTCAGGACATGCTCAGTGTGGACATGGTGAGCGTGTTTTGCAGATTTTTGATGAGATGCAGTTCTCAGGGCTCAGGCCTGATTGTGTGACAGTTGCTAGTCTGCTTGCAGCCTGTGCCTCTGTGGGAGATCTTCAAAAAGGGAAGCAGCTCCATTCATATTCACTGAAGGCAGGTATGTCTTTTGATTACATAAGGGAAGGCTCACTCCTCGATCTGTATGTGAAATGTGGTGACATTGAAACAGCACATGATATCTTCAATTTGGGTGATGGGACAAACGTGGTACTATGGAACTTAATGCTTGTGGCATATGGGCAGATTAGTGATCTAGCAAAATCCTTTGAAATCTTTTGTCAGATGCAAGCTACAGGTATACACCCCAACCAATTCACCTACCCGTGCATTTTGAGGACGTGCACTTGCAGCAGGCAAATTGAACTTGGAGAGCAGATTCATTCATTAAGCATAAAAAATGGATTCGAATCTGATATGTATGTTAGTGGTGTCTTGATTGATATGTATTCTAAATACGGCTGTCTCGATAAAGCTCGATTTTTTTTGAAATGCTTGATAAAAAAGATGTGGTTTCTTGGACCTCAATGGTTGCTGGATATGTGCAGCATGGCTTTTGTGAAGAGGCTCTTGCAACATTCAAAGAAATGCAGGACTATGGAGTTTGGCCAGATAACATAGGACTGGCTAGCGCTGCAAGTGCTTGTGCTGGAATCAAAGCAATGCGCCAGGGCCTGCAGATTCATGCTCGGGTTTATGTCTCTGGTTATGCAGCTGATATTTCAATTTGGAACACGTTGGTAAACCTGTATGCAAGATGTGGAAGAAGTGAAGAAGCTTTCTCTTTGTTTCAGGCAATTGAACACAAGGATGAGATCACATGGAATGGATTGATATCTGGTTTTGGGCAAAGTCATCTTTATGAACAAGCTCTCATGGTATTCATGCAGATGGGTCAAGCAGGTGCCAAGTACAATGTGTTCACATTTGTTTCCTCTATTAGCGCTTTAGCTAACCTTGCAGATATAAAAGAAGGAAAACAAGTACATGGTAGAGCTGTTAAGACAGGACACACCTCTGAAACTGAAGTTGCCAAGATGATCTTTTCTGAAATGTCAGTGAGGAATGAGGTTTCATGGAATACTATCATAACAAGTTGTTCACAGCATGGACATGGACTAGAAGCTTTGGATTTATTTGGTCAGATGAAGCAAGAAGGTCTGAAACCAAATGATGTCACCTTCATAGGTGTGTTAGCTGCTTGCAGCCATGTGGGTTTGGTTGAGGAAGGCCTTAGTTACTTCAAATCCATTTCTAATGTATATGGACTTAATCCAATACCTGACCATTATGCTTGTGTTGTGGATATTCTTGGACGAGCAGGTCAACTTGATCGTGCAAAGAGATTTGTTGATGAAATGCCTATCACTGCTGATGCAATGGTTTGGTGAACACTTCTCAGTGCCTGTAAAGTACACAAGAACATAGAAATTGGGGAGATTGCAGCCAAACATCTCCTGGAGTTAGAGCCCCATGATTCGGCATCGTATGTCCTATCAAATGCATATGCTGTTACTGGGAAGTGGGCCAACAAGGATAAGGTCAGAAAGATGATGAAAGACAGAGGAAATAGAAAAGAACCAGGTCAAAGCTGGATTGAAGTAAAGAATGCAGTTCATGTGTTCTTTGTTGGTGATCGGTTGCACCCCTTGTCTGATCAGATATACAAGTTTTTGTCTGAGCTAAACGATAGGTTAGCCAAAATAGGATACAAGAAAGAGAACCCTAATCTGTTTCATGAAAAAGAGCAAGAGCAGAAAGACCCTACTGCTTTTGTCCATAGTGAGAAGTTAGCTGTGGCTTTTGGGTTAATGACTTTGCCTCCTTGTATTCCTCTTCGGGTGATTAAGAACCTTCGTGTCTGTGATGACTGCCACAGTTGGATGAAATTTACCTCTGAAGTCACAAGAAGAGAAATTGTATTAAGAGATGTGTACAGATTTTCACCATTTTAACAGTGGCAGCTGTTCATGTGGAGATTACTGGTGAATTGGGCTGTAGTAAAGTATCATGTGGAGATTACTGGTGAATTGGGCTGTAGTAAAGTATCTAGAACACTTTTTTGATAGAAAATCCCCCCAATACTATTCCTAATGGGTTCCACGTTAAGATGTCTGACCTACACATATATCTGCTATTGTGACATGTATATATCTGCAAATGGATTCGCCATGGCAAAGCCAGCATGTCTAGACAAACATGTAAAGGGCTTTGGAAGAGTCATTCATATGTGTCACATGAAGTTGGGGTTTTCTATCCTTGTGGGTCTCATGATTGTCTCAACCCATTTGTTTAACCATTATAATTTGTCTTGTCCTAGATGTCACTAACTCTTTGTTACTTGCAACACTTGCTTTTTTCAGGCACCATTCATTCAGAGTCAAGTATCTAAGGTTCACTGTGTTACATGACATCATCTGTAATCATGACATGCATAAATTCCCATTGTGGGCATGGATTAGGATACTTGTCAGACTGCAGAAATGGAGATCAATATGCTGTTTACTGACTCAATCAGGTTCCCTTGAAGTGGTAACATTTACAATTTCTGATTTTTGTACCTTCATGTTTAGAAGTTCTTGTGCTTATTTCAGATTGAAGATAAAGTGCAGATGTTATGACCGGTCGGTCATATGCACGAAGGCAGAAGCCCACTAGTGGCTAGTTAGGCGCAGGAGGAATTAGGGGGGGGGGGGGGGGGGGGGCAAGGCCCATTAGTATTTTCATTATTTGCTATATATAGCTATTGTAAGGAATTGAAACAATTAAGCAAGAGCAATCAATCTGCTCGGCTTCCCTTAGGGAGCCGGGAGACTTCATAACAGCCCTAGCCTCCTCCTCCTTCCTCTAGATCGTGAACACGGCGCCCCAGCGTCATTCCTGTTTCTGTCCTCCGATCAACCATCCCTACAACCTCCGAACCATAGCTGGTAGGATCCGCAATCCTATCAATTTGGTATCAGAGATTGCAGGTGCGATGTCGGGACCCCCACCAGCCTCCACCATGCCGCCGCCGCTGCCCCCATCCACAGGGACGGGGGCACCCCCGCAGCCGCCACTTCCCGTGACGCAGCCCCTTCCCTCCACCACGCAGCCGCCGCCCTCGACGACGTCCGCGATCGTGGTCACCTCGGGGGTGGTCGCCCCATCTGCGACACCGCAGGGCCCCGTCATGACGCTCGAAGAACTGACGGCGGCCGTTCTCGAGATCGGACAGGCCATTGCGGGCATCCGCTCGTTCCTCGCGGGGCCGTACGCGCCCCAGCCGCAGCCTCAGCCCTACTACTACCAGCCGTACCAGCAGGTACAGTCGGTCCTGCCGGCGCCGCAGCCAACGTACCAGCAGGCCCTGCCAGCGCCGCCTTCGCCACCGCAGCCGGCGGCCGCTACAGCTGCCGTCTCCTACCAGTACGGCATGCCCTACGACGGGTCGGCTTCCTCGACACACCAGGCCGTGCATCCGCCCCCGTCCACTGGAGTACCGATCACACAGATCGCGTTTCCCCGGTCGCCGTCGCAGCTGCCGAGTTGGATCACGGGCATGTCAGAGGCATCGGTGTCACCCGTCTACACTACAGCGCGTTCCCAGCCCTCCGTGCCGCCCCTGCTCTACACGGGCTTGGGCGTCACGCATGGGGGCGTTCCGGCGTCCGGCGTTCTGTACGGGGGCGCCGACGGCACCCTATTCCATGGGGGTACCCTGCAGTCATCGGCGACATCGGCCACGGTGCCAGCAGCTCCTGCAGGGGGATCCTCTGATGACGGACCTCCGCCAGCGCCGCCCAAGTTCTATAAGCTGGAATTCCACACGTACGACGGTTCCGTGGATCCCCTGAATTGGCTCAACCAGTGTGAGCAATTCTTCAGGGGCCAGCGTACGCTAGCATCTGACCGTACCTGGCTCGCCTCCTATCACCCGAAGGGCGAGGCGCAGGCCTGGTACCACGCCCTGGAGCAAGATGAAGGGATGCCGCCGTGGGAGCGTTTTCGGGACCTCTGTCCCCTGCGCTTCGGACCACCACTACGGGGTAGCCGCTTGGCTGAGCTAGGCCGGCTGCCCTTCACTTCGACGGTGCAGGACTTCGCCGCGCGCTTCCAGGCCTTGGCATGCCACGCCCCGGGAGTCTCTACACTATAGCGTGCCGAGCTCTTCGTGGGCGGCCTTCCGGAGCATATCATTTCCCTTGTTCCAAACAGATCTCGGTGGTGATCTTCTTGAACTGAAGAGCGAAATCCGGGTGTGCTCTGCTCTGATCAATTGGTTGCCGAATATTTCATACATGGATATTATGGCTTGCTGCAGTTTGCTCTCCTCATGTAACTCGGTGTTTTGATGATGAGAAGAGTTTTTTATGGCCATTATCTCGTGGAAAAATAATATTTGGAAGTTAATACAAGGTACTAGATTCTGTGGCTCTTCTCAATTCTCATGCTGAATGTCGATCCATTATTTCTGTGGCACCTGGAACACTAATGTTTTCAGTTTCACTCAAAGATCTGATATGTAACGTCCATAAGAGTACAAAAGTAATGCTGTTTTTTTTCCTCTTGACATTAATGTGGAGTACCTTACGTAACATCAGTCATGGCTTTCTTTGATTTGTGGAGTGGGTAGTTGTAATGGAGGCATACATGCATGCTCCATCCAGAGGTATTGTAGTGAGATTATTATGCTATTATCCTATTAATATTACCATTTGCCTTCAAGGTAACAGTATTGTGGTGATAATATAATGCTTGAGAACTGATAGATCTGCTGGGTTGCCCTCGGCTAGCTTCGAGTTGTCTTGCTTACTTTTATTCTTATTGCTTATGCAAGCATTTTTAGCACTATTAGTTGGTCCTTTTAATGTCTGTGTCTTTCCAAAGTAGCCTGAGTCATTAGGATAGGGTCGTGGGAATTCTAGTGGAGATGACAGAGATCCACTTAGAACCTTTCTTGCAGAAATGGAAAAGCTTGTTCACTACTATGGTCCTGAAATCATTATATGTGTCATGCACTTCTAGTGTCTACATCCATATCCAGATCAGAACAGCAAATGTTATTGGTTGGAACTTGGTTTCTTTTCTTGATCAGGTGATTGACTGTGATACCACTATTTGTACTTTAAGGAAGTGTAGGCCACAGATTTAGGTCATTGCTGGAAAGAAAAATCCGATACGCTACCACATCCAGTTTCAAAACCTGCTGTGTCCACTTTTTAGTGCATAATTTTTAAAATTTATTGCTTTTAGCCATCCGAAAAGTGGCTAGGGGAAGCGTAATACGGATTGTGTGGATAAGCCAAACTTCTCTTAAAAATGATGATTTTTTGAAAGACCTGTCAGAAAGGCTCGTTTCTCTTTTCTATAGTGCTACCGGGTAACATTGCTAGGACTCATTGTCTCGTACAAGCAGATGCTACTGCCTGATTCAGTAGCGCACTAGTGCTTTGCCTTCAGCTGTACACGTTAACCAGAAAGGCCTATTTTGATTGCTTAGCTGCACTGTATTGCTAAGTGATTCAGCACCAGATATGCATTAGCAAAAATGTATATGTTGGGCAGTTGCTCAGAACTTTGTATACTGTTTCAGTTCAAAGTAGTATACACTTTGTGAACCATATTTTTTGCAGTTACATGCTGTTGAAGCTATCAGCTACTCCATTCCAAATTGTAAATTGTTCTGTTTTTTATAGATACGTGGTTTGCTAGTTCAGACCATCGAACAGAAGAATGCTCCTCTGCTGAACAACAGCACAAAACGGCCCCTGCACCTGAGCTTCACTAGCGCTGGTGCATGCTCCACATGCGCCGGCAAGGTACCGGAGGGCTCCGTCGTCCAGTAGGACCAGTCGTTCCTGGACGACACGCCGCAGGTCGGTGACAGGTATGCACTCACTTGTCGAACTGTGCTGCGTACCTGAAGTCCGATTGCATCAACCACGCACAGGGAGGCAGACCTGTACTGGCCCGGTCCTGTGCATGGATCAACCTTGCACTTTCATTCAGATTCGATCTTGACACTGTCATTAGCACACGTTATTGTGGTTGCAGCTTGCTAGAACTAGTGCATTCTTAATCGTCGTCCAGATAATTTGGCATGATGACCAAGTGCAGGTTCTTGTGCTATTGATTCTTCCCGTGCTTTGTTCAGCTTCTCACTGCCGTTCCGGGGCTTCTGGCGACGTCCACTGGAAAGAAACAGTCAAACAGATGGGGGGCATTTACATATTTACCATTATTACGGATGACATCTTACACTGTGTCACTGACACATGAGTGGAATGTTGCCGCGGCCAATGCAGGCGGCAAGCGTTTACGTCGCCGAAAGGCGGGCCGGCGAGCGAGCGCAATAATTTGGATGCTGCTCGACAGGAACTGGAGGATGTGTGACATGATGAAAACTAAAAAAAAACATAAAAGGTCCTGCGATCTTAACAAAACAAGGAGATGCCGGTTGCTGCTGGAGACATAAGGATTCGCACTTTTTTCCTCTCTGGACTCGGAATTTCGATGTGGCCTTTTGGCTGGTATTTGTTGGTTGGTTGATGAAAATAATGCCATTGCACGACGGCTTTTGCATGTACGAGTGGATTCGCGTGTATCTGATTCTGAACCAGAACATTCGATCAGCATCAGCGTTAGGTGTGTGAGTGACCGACCGTCTGAAACTCTGAATGGGGGCACACAAAAAGCGATGAAACAGAAGATGATGAACTGGATGGAAGGCGATTTGTAGCGTAATGGTGCCAAATACAAGAAAGGGGTACGATTCAGGTGTCGTCCACTTGTAGCTTTGCCAGATTGCTTGGTCCCATACTCCGATGAGCGATGAATCACATAACTCGTAAGACGTTACTGATTGCTCGTTTGGACTTTGGAGCATGAACACTGTAGCCAGATTTGGGCTAGTGACAATTTGAGTACTTCGCTCAAATTTTTGTTGACCGCGTTACTAGTTTTTTTTTTTTGAGAAAAACAGGAGAGATTGTCCCCTACTGGAAATTTGTTTATAATAAAAGGAGTGCTTACAGGAGGTCACGAGACAAACAAAGAGAAAAACAAAAGGCCAAAGCATTACTAGTTCCTAACGTAGTAGTCCATATACGCACTTATTGAGCTTAGCCGTTTTGAGAGCAATGGAAGATTCTGGATGAATCTAGGGCGTCTTAATTTTATCCATGTTAATTCTCATGAAACGCTTTATAAGTAAAGATAAATTCTAAAAATTAGACACATCTGGCATCTAATTACATGGGCTCTAATAACCATTACATTTATTCTATTTTATATTAAAAAAAAACTACCCAACTCTATCTTTATGAAAATGGATAAAGTAACCCTTACATTTATATGTCTAAAGTTACTAACCTTTGCCATCATAAATATAATTTCAAATAACCTCCTAATTATCTATAGCTGCACTTTTAAACAACCCCTGAATTTATATACAAATCGTAAAAGACGATGTAAAGTATCTTTTAATTTTGCATCTAAATTACTCACATCTGTTGATATGAAAGATAATACAAATTAGCTCCTAAATTTACATTTAAATTATATGCATGTATCATTATGAATGAAACATAATATAAAATAACACCACTAGTTTGTATCTAAATTACCCCCTATGTTGTTATACAAAAAGTAAAAAATAAACAAAAATACCCCTCAATTCAGATATATTGCTATGTGCTACTATGTAGATCAGGTAAACATACATATATTGAGAATGGTTGAGTGGGTTGTTAGTACAGACTCGTGGTAGGATCTTGATCTTATACATAGCTATATCGACAGTGAAATTGTGCATTCCAAAATCAGCTACTTTCGTGTAAGTATATATTTTATAGCACTTTAGAACCTGTTTTTTGCTTCATCTTTATACTTTTTCAAATGGGTAGTTGTTTCAGTGGAGATAAAAAAAGAGATTAGTTTTCATAGTAGTTTCAACCAAATTAAGGCCATGTTTGGTTTCCATAAGTCAGGTGACTAAAAATCAGGGACTTATAAGTCATGCTTGTTTGGTTGTAGATGACTTATAAGCTGTGGGCCCTATGCAGAAAAGGGTGATTTATAAGTTTTAAGCAGGGGTGAACCAACTTAAAACTTATAAGCAGGGGTGACTTATAAGTCGGTGGTGTTTGGCAAAATCAGTCACTTATTTCACTTTTTAACTTATAAATAGGTGACTTATTTGCAACCAAATAGGCCCTAACTTTTTCACGTTACATCTGAAAGCAGTTGTTCATAGTTGAACAAAGAGAGACTCTGTTGCGTGCTCGTAAACTCGACTTGATCCGCTTCTTTTTTTCATCTGGAACAGTGTTTTCTCTCACAGATTCCTTCAAATTCATCCAGATTCCTCTAAAATTTCTCGCAGTGAACAGGGCGTTCTGCCGATGTTTTATTATTATATATCTCTGCGCAAACAATGCGGGTCAGTCAGGAGGGGTGGCGTTGAGAGGGGAAGCTGGATTCATGCAGACCAGAGCTGAGATGAGGCCGAATGCGAGTCTGACGCACACACGCAGCGGTTGGGCGCGGGGCCCAGTCCACGTCACGCGCCGTGGCAGACACCCAGCCGAAGTGCCGAACCGCAGAACACCCGTCTCAACAACCACCCATGGAATGGATCTCCTACACGCCGGAAAGGGCACGGGATGACGAGGAAACACGCGCGACGGGTGGTGCACTGCAGCACCGGACACCGGACAGGGAGGGCATGGTCGGTGGGGATCTGAGCGGACACGCGTCCAGCCACGGGAGCGCACGCACATGTACAACGCACTGGGTAGGAGCTGTCATCACTGATCCAATACCAATAGAAACCTATAAGGAAAATCCAAAATCCGATCTGCTCGCTTGAACTTATCAGCCTGATGTATTAGTATAGTATTTTTTTTCTCTCATAATAAATCAGCAAACAGTATTTTTCAACCTGGCTTTTCAGCGAAACGAACATGACAACCTAATTCAAAATAACTGTCAAACCTTTTAAAAAAATCGAAGTCCAACCAATAGGTGGATCTAGTTTAGCAATTACAAATTAAGGCTACATGCGAACCCGTTTTTTAAACCCAGACTCTGAACTAAAACACTGTGGCCAATTTACTTGCAAAATGGAAAGAAACCTAATAAGTCTACTAAATTCAATCTAATAGTATCCATACTTTTGAAGCTTCTTTTTCGAAAATCTGAAGCTTGTCGCATCCAGTGCCATCCAGAGCTCAAGTTTTGACGCACTTTTTATCACGAAATGTTGAAATTCCAAATTTTTCTAAGTTAATTCATACGAAAAATAAGAAAATTCAGCTCCATACGCACGCGGTATGCCCCATAGTACTGGGTGACAAATTTTAGATTGGTTCCGAGTAGCTGCTCCGTTGCTCCCTGGCCACGCGCCAGGCCGTCACGGTCTGTTTCACGTCAAGCTTTCCCCGCACGCCTGGGCTCCCTCCCTCCTCGCGGTTTCCCTTTTCGTTCCCGCGCGCCTGCCTGGCTAGAGCTGGGACCTGGGCAGTGCCATTTAAGCCGGGTTATGGCACGTTTTTTTTTTAATGACACGAAATATTTTAGGTCATGCCTACGAACACGAACACGAGAGGATCTTACACGGTGGGCTACATAGTCCGGCCCGTATTTCAGACCGTGCTTGAGCAAAATGACACGTAGATACTTCTACAATTATACAATGTAATTTTCTAACATTTACTATACTATCTCTTATCTAATTCTTGAATAAATTATGAAAAACATTAAAAGATTCACCGTGCCATATCGATCCGGGCCAACATGCTTTCCGTGCCTGGGCATAACCCGAAGCGGCACGAAGCACAAGGCACGGCCCAAGTCCCACCCCTGTGCCTGCCTGGCGCGGCCCTCGCTCTCCACGGCCGCGCGCACGCGGGACGGCGTACTAGCGCAGCCACACGGATTGCCAGTTGTCGCCTGCTCAGTCACTGCCATATTTCCCAGCAACCCACTGCATAAATACAGACAACCCGAGGCCGCCCGCGCGCTCCCTCCAGAGTCCAGACACAGAGCGAGCGCGGCGACGCCGTTACGCAACGCAACAAGGAGCTAGGCGCTCATCGATCGAAGAGCTAGCACTACGCTCCGCCATCGACGCTCGCAGGCGTCCTCGCTTGGTTTGGTTCCTCGCCGCGCGCGTCCTCGTCGTCGGGCGACCGCTCTCGGCATTCTCTCTATCTGATTGCTGCGGATTGGAGGCTTTCGAGCTCCCGGAGGAGGCCGGAGCGGTTCATGGCCGTGGCGGAGCGGTTCGGAACTCGCTGGCCGCCGTCTCGCTTCTTCTTAGTCGCGGTGCTCCTCGTCCTGCTGACAGGTCAGCCTACCTCGCAACCTGTTGTGTGTTTTCCTCTCCCCCAATCGCCAGTGTGAGAGCTTTTATTTCCCTTGTATGTACTGTAAATTCCAGTTTCCCCCCGCGAAATCTAAGGTCTAAATTGAGGGATCGAACTCAATATCTTAGAATTGTCTTTTTCTTCCTGACATTTGATTTGTATGAGGCTCTGAATGGCCTGAATTTGAACTGCGCTAGTCTGCAGGTCGAGTTGGTTGTCATTTACTCCCAATGAATTGTTTCGTGCTAGCCTCCTATTTTGTTTCTTTCTCAAGTGTTTTTTATCTCACGTACCGTACGTACTCCATTGCATTGTCTAGCTAGTAGTAGTTTATACTATTATATGAATACAATCTTGAAATGTTTAGTTTAATCATGCATGGTACTTCTTCATATTTACTTTTTATTCCATTTAAATGATGTATATACTTTGGTATTTCACAAGTATGATCTGTTCCTATACTTGCCTCACCAGGTAATGGTTCATGACGCATGCATGCAGCATCTATACTTCTTTTCTTATAGATTATACGTTATTGCTAAATGGTGGTTAATAGGCGTACTTGCTGAGATTATCTTATCCAAGCTTAGCTGTGAGATCACATGGTCCCGAAGTGTTTTAGGACGTAAGGCAGGCCGCCCACTAAGACGACATCTCCCAAACCGATTCTAATCGGAGTTCCTTTTGATTCCTCAAAAAAAAAAAATCGGTATTTACCTAAGAAATGCACCAATTTGCTGCCTTTTCGAGCCAATTTGACGTGCATCTGATCTGGTTCTGAGCTGTCACGACTTTTGGCTTAAAGTTTCCTCTGGAAGGATGCATGGTTTGCTTCGTCCCTAGTTGCCAGCTAAATGTGATGGGCTTTTTGATCAGTTGTGGCCATTTGAATACAGATACGAGTATTATAAAATAAGGAGGTGTTTGATGACGTCGGTGGTATTTATTTATCGGGCTGATTCTCGATCTGATTCCCCAATCACATGACCACATGTGGACCACGCTCAACTCTCATTGGATCCTCTGCATGCATATTCTAGTAGTTAACTGTGTACGATTTTGTCCCGCAAAGATGCAGCTAGCCTTAGATTTATTTGATTGTTTATTTAAAAAAATTTGAGCCACTGACGAGACGCTTGCATTGGATTGCAGATGGCGGAGTGGCGTGGAGGAGAGGAGCTGAAGCCCTGTCGATCGGCATCAACTACGGGCAGATCGGAGACAACCTGCCCTCCCCGTCGAGGGTGTCGTACCTGCTCCAGTCGATGCAGGTGAGCAAGGTGAAGCTGTACGACGCGGACCCGACCGTGCTCTCTGCGTTCCTCGACACGGACGTGGAGTTCGTGGTGGGCATCGGCAACGAGAACGTGTCGGCGATGGCGGCGGACCCGTCCGCGGCGCGGGCGTGGGTGCAGCGCCACGTGCAGCCGTACCTCCTCACCGGCACGCGGCGCATCACCTGCATCACCGTCGGCAACGAGGTGCTCAAGGGCAAGGACACGGCGCTCAAGGCCAGCCTCCTCCCCGCCATGCAGTCCGTGTACGGCGCGCTCGCCGCGCTGGGCCTGCAGGGCCGCGTGAACGTCACCACGGCGCACTCCCTGGACATCATGGGCACCTCGTACCCGCCCTCCGCGGGCGCGTTCGCGCCCGACGCCGTGCCCTACGTGCAGCCGCTGCTGGGGTTCCTGTCCATGGCCAGGTCCCCGTTCCTCATCAACTGCTACCCGTACTTCGCGTACAAGGCGGACCCGGGCAACGTGCCGCTGGAGTACGTCCTGTTCCAGCCCAACGCCGGCGTCACCGACGCCAACACCAGGCTCAACTACGACAACATGCTGTACGCCCAGGTGGACTCGGTGTACGCCGCGATCCAGGCGCTGGGGCACACCGACGTCGACGTCAAGATCTCCGAGACCGGGTGGCCGTCCAGGGGAGACCCCGACGAGGCGGGCGCCACGCCGGAGTACGCCGGGACGTACATCGGGAACCTCCTGCAGAGGATCGAGATGAAGCAGGGCACGCCGCTGAGGCCGTCGGTGCCCATCGACGTCTACGTCTTCGCGCTCTTCAATGAGAACCTCAAGCCCGGGCCGGCCTCCGAGCGGAACTACGGCCTGTTCTACCCTGACGGCACGCCGGTGTACAACGTCGGCCTGAGGGGCTACCTTCCACCCATGGATTTTTCACGAGGCACCCAAAAGGTACGATCCCTTTCCCTTGGTCGAATTCGGCAAATTGGTTACAAGCTTTCTACATGTGATGCGCAGATTAACTGATTAGGTTAGTATATGGGTGGATGAAGGCAAGTCTAATTCTTGGCCGTGCACACCTCTGCATGCTCATTCCCATCACATTGCTTTCATTCTTTTTCACATGATAGTGAGTTAGTGACAATGGCAATGAAATGGCGATAAAACTCTGCACTAACGGTCAAAAAAAGTGACCTTTCAAAGAAAAAAAACGGTCAAAAAAAGAGGATGTTGATGCATCTGCATTGCCGGGCAAAGTTTCCATACCATACCATCTGTGCTCTCTTTTGCAAACTAACTGGGTATCACTTTTGGTGTTCTGCAGGCGGTTCGTTTGTTTGCCTTCATCCTCATAGCCATTGCATCGATCACTCTCAGCATCTCCTGAGAGCATATACAGTTGACCATTGTGGTAATGCTAATGAAGAAAGCGCGGAGGAGATTGAGGATCTCTTGCAAGTTGCAACTAGGATTCCAGTAGCAGATATAACAAGGTAAGAGTCTTATCCTGGACCAAGATCGTAATGAAATGAAATTGTCACAAAATTAGGCTATGAGGCTGTTCTTTTTATGTTGGTAGCAAAAAAAAAAAAACAAAAACTTCTGTTACCATGAATACTACTTTTACATAGTGGCTTATTTTTGCTGGCCTTATTCTTTATTACATAGTGTCCTTGCTAAGAATAATTTCTGAAACCTGATTTGGCATGTCATGGGGGGAAGAATAGAAATGGTCTTGTACGACGCCACAAGCTCTTGTGAACTAATGAATTTTAGATTCTATGTTGGACAAAAGTAGCGATTTAGTCAAGCTTGAACAACCATTTGCTAGGAGCATAAGCTTGTAGAAATCTTATTGATTCTTTTCTCCTATATATGCAGTAATGAAGTCCTCGGATAACTAACTAAGTCGACATGTTCCATCAGGGAAGGTTTAGAAGCAGAAAATTGTCTCGGGCTTACACGGCCAGCCAAAACAGTTGAAGTGATTTTGATGGCATCCAGTAGCCAAGATTGGCTCCACACTGACAATGAAGTGGAACTGACTGAAGATTGGGGACGATACGCGGCCAATGCACACATTGTTAGATAGGATTTTCTATTTAATTTATTCTTGAGATGTCTTCTTTATGCAACTTATCAGCAACTGTATATATATTTGTATATCGGTTAAACAGATAGGAAATTAATTCAGGTCAAGGCTGGCCATTTTTACTAGTTTTCTTTATTTCTGATTGTTCTTTTGTTTCTTTTTTCCCTTTATTGTAAACTCTGACAACAGTAACGAATCTGTTGAATGAAAGTTCAGGGGGTCGAAAGTTTTCATCTTCAACCTTCAGCCTCTCCTCCTCAAAGCAACCATAGCAAAAATTCTTAGGAGGCTCAATGGGATTAACAGCGGTAGGGAGGCTTGTGCCCCCCACCATGGCAAAAAAATACAGGGTGATCTCACTACTCCTCTAAGTGGCAAAAAGAGCATCACCCTTCTCTCTACGCAATTATGTTTACGTAATTTATGTAGCAGGTGAGGAAAAATGAGGGCAGTGAAACATGAGTGCCGTTTGCACCCGTGGCTTCTCCGTGTATAGGACTTGGGTGAAGTGTTGAAACAAAGCAATGAAAACTCCTGCGGAGTACGGTATGACATGCCAAGCTTTGATGACGAGGGAGGGCGATGGTATTTGAGGTATAGCTGGGACGACTCCTTCAAAAGCAAGGAAGCGAGGGCGATTGTAGCGATCGCCCATATTGCAAGGCCAACTACCTCGGGGGCCGAAAGTTTATCTTCGACCTTCAGCCTCTCCTCCTCAAAGCAATAATGGCAAAAAATTCTTAGAGGGGTTGGGCTCCATGGGATCAATGACGGTAGGGGGCTCAAGCCCCCCACCCCCACCCCTACCGCTAGATTCGCCCCTGTCTGACAACACATTGATGAACATAAAAATGGTGTGCCACAAGAGCGACAACAATCTTGTCTAAACATGGAGCTCCACTTCGAACTTTAAGTACAGATTTTCGATGAAGACCGAGCACTATTTAGTGCAGCCACTATAGTTAACTTAGGGGTGGTCGCATGGCGACCTCGCGCTGGCTACATGGTTGAGGCATTGGCCGTGCGCTTAGCACAACAAGGGAAAGAACCAAACGCTGGCGAATGCTATTACCAGCAGCCGATGGATTACTGACATTGATCACAATTTGAATCACCAGCTTATTGCGGAGTACATCATGCTATGGGAGGAACCGGAGAATGTCGTCCAAATAGAATCACAGCAAGACACCATTTCCTGGATACTTGCAGCCGATGGCAAATATTCCGCCTAGATACTCTATGTAGTTTGAGGGAAAGATACAAATGCGTGACAACAACTCAGACGTGAAAAACAAATGCACCACCGAAATGTAACGTCTGGGAAGAGGTTGCGAATTGGATTCAGACAGGGACTTTGATGCCTGCAAACTGGAATCAAACTGCCACCATGGGTGACTGGTTCATTGACTTGGTTACAGGCTTTCTGCATGTGATGCGCAGATTAACGGATTAAGTTAGTATATGGGTGGATGAAGCCAAGTTTAATTCTTGGCCGTGCACACCTCTGCCTGCTCATTCCCATCACGTTGCTTTCATACTTTTTCACATGATAGTGAGTTAGTGACACTGGCAATGAAATGGCGATAAAACTCTGCACTAACGGTCAGAAACGTAACCTTTCAAAGAAAAAAAAGGGTAAAAAAAGAGGCTGTTGATGCATCTGCATTGCCGGGCAAAGTTTCCATACCATCTGCACTCTCTTTTGCAATTCGATGAAACCTGGCAAGTAACCGGGTATCACTTTTGGTCTTCTACAGGCTGTTCATTTGTTTGCCGTCATCCCCATAGCCAAATAAGCGAAAGGAAATTCGTTAGCCCATCAAACTAACAGAAATTCGTTAGTCCATCAAACTGACGGAAGGGCTAAGAGACCAAAGGAAATTCGTTTTAGGGCCAAATAAGCAAGTTCGACAAAAAAAATGCCAAGAAACTAAGCAGCACCTTTTTTAGGACCAAGAAAATAATTTTATCTAAAACATACTGGCATCTTGGAATTAAAATATGTACCATAGATAAACATGCGGGGGTGTTCGCTTCTGATTAAAGCCATAGCCAATGCAGTTTTTTTAGTTGGATGCACAGTGTATATCTATGGTGAACGCAACAGAACAATAAATTAAGTAGGACCACTATCTCTAATACATCACATACTTCTATTCTAAAATTGAAGAGAGTGGAGGACGGATAGACTGGGAGAGAGTGACGACCAAGAGACAGAGGAAAACAAATATCCTTTTAAAACTAAAAACGGGGTATAGATACTATGATCCATCAATTCATGTTCGTGTGCCCGGTAAATGCTAAAAATTGAATGTTAAATTAGGCCAGCAACTAACAAACCTATTGTTCAAGCGTGGGGTCAGGTTCAAGTTATTATAGGTAGAGAAAAGACTCAATATTTCTTTTTGGCTTGAACCCGGAGCACGGTATTAGTTTTTTTTTTTTTGTCCATATCCATCCGATAGAAGCTTAGGCTTGATTTGAAACCATCTCAATATGGCAACTTGACATCATATCATCAATTTGACTGAGAGCTAGTTGTTTGCGCTTGTGCATGCATCTACATGCTCTCGCTTTGAACCTCTTAACACACACAATAGCACGGTCAAAGGAAAAATAAAGACTTGTACACACTAATAGCAAATGTCTCATGCACTCAGCCTACACATTCATTCGATAGTATACTTAGTCTCTTCTCCAATATCCTTTGTGCCATACACTTTTCTTCGAACTTGAACTTATCAGTCATGGAACAGTGTTTTCTCTCACACAACAAATCAGTTTCAGTCAGCTTATCAGCTGCAGAAACCATCAGCTGAACAGGGCGTGTCATGGCCCATGGGGCCAAGGCACTTGTGGCAATTCTCTACGTACACCACCGCTAGATGCACCTTAGTCACAATACCAGTGTTTATGAGTCACCAAAATCCCAAAATCACCATATTGGTGCAGCACCAGGGCCTGGCCCATTAAGCACATTAATTTTTGGTTGGCCTATCTGCACATTTGATTCGTCCACAAACTCCGTACCCCATTGAAAATTAGACATGTTGTAAAGAGGTGTGTGCTCCATCTATTTTGCTGGCACACTGATGATGGGATGCTTGTGGACGGCGTGTGCTCTGTTCGATTGGGCTTTGCATTGCAGGTACTAGCTAGAAAGCACGTACCTTATCTGCCCCCCATTGCCGATCATGGGGCGGCCAGTATTATATGAAGTCAACCCCGGAATTTCTTATTGCTAATAGTCGAAGTGGGCATGTCACAGATCTCGCCTGCCATGGGTCCTGTCTGACATTCTCAAGGCTTGAGAGATGTAGTACTAGTAATAGCTTGACACTGACGGGGTCAGCTTTTTCACTTGCCGTTGGCCTGTTGAAGTGGTAGGCATTGGCGACGCAGAGAAACACAAGTGGTTGGCGATGAAGGCCGTCGATACATAAGCCTGTCGATCACTCAATCTCGACTTCTCAAGTTCATGTTTCCCACTGGGGGAAAACAGCCTCACACGTGGATAATATTTTCAGGACAGCCTCACACGTGGATGCGGATGACTTCGGATACCGTGTGGAGTTCAGATACTACATCTACCCGGCCTGTTCGCTTGCTCGTAAACGATCGTAAATTTTCAGCCGGGAACAGTGTTTTTCTCTCACAACAAATCAGCCAGCAGTAAATAATCCACGATACGATACGGCCTTCCGAACAGGCTGCTGAAGAGTTGAGGAATAAAAAAAAAGACACATCTTTTTTTTCCCGTCCACGATTCCTTCCAGAATGTGCTATTGGACACTGCAGCTCTTGCGTAAAGGTGCCAGTGTACGCGTGGTCCTGCACCCGATCACCCCCACAGTGCGTCAGTGGCATAGTGGAAGTTCGGCAGAGTGATGTGCGTGTGCCTGCCTCGCCATTTTCAGGCCATCCATTTGTAGGGCAGGGCAGTCGGGGTCGGTGGATTCGCTGCAGGCTGCCAAAAGCAACAATGATGTTCGGACTGCGTACATAAATTATTGCCAATAATGAGCGGGTCAATGCTTTGATGACACGAGGGTCCAACAACGAGGTGTACATCAGTACATGACATGAGGCCTCAGCTCCGATTAGAATTTAGATCGTGCGGTGGGTCTTTGTTTGACAAAGAAATGACACAAAGCTTTCTCTGGTGGAATTATTGATCACACTCTTTCTTTCTTTTTGTCGTGGTCAACGAACAACTCTCGCAAAAGTCGTGTGCGCAGGACTTTTTTCTCGGTGCGTCGTAGCGCGCGTAGCCGGCAGCCCAAGCCCAGCCTTGCGACTTGCGTTGCGGAGGACGTCACGTAAGAGCATCTCCCATATTCCTTCACCATCCATATTTTTGAGAAAAAAAAAACTTATCTCCAAAAGTTCTTCATATCTCTTCTCATCTTTCCGCACGTGGCAAACCGGCCTCCTCCGTGCGTAAAAATACGCAGAGACGACCTTCGCACCATAGGCCAGGTTCCGTAGACGCGGGCGCAGCTCCTGCACGAGGCGGGCTCACTCGCCTCGGTCGTCAACATCCACGACGGCGGCGGATCGCGCGCTGGCGCCGCCGCGCGGCTGCTCGAGAACTTCGGCTGTGGACCACCTCAACTTCGACGCGTACGGCGGCGGCGGCACCACGCCGGCGGGGGCTTCGGTGGCGGTTTGTCCCTCACGCTGGGCCTGCAGCAGCACGACTCCCACGGCGGCGGCAGCGTCAACATCGCGTTCGGCGCGCCGCCGACGCCGGCGCACCACCACCACGGCCTCGCCGTGGGCGGGTACCTGTTCGCTCCTCCGACGACGGCCGGCCTTCAGATGGCCGCGCGGCGTGCACCCGTGGCAACAACAGCACGTCCAGTTCGGCGGCGCCAGCATCGACGGCGAGGCAGCGCACGGGCAGGAGAACTACCGGGGCCTGCAGGGCGCCGGGTTTCACCTCCTGCGTGACCTGGCCGGGTGATCTGATCTACCACCCATTGGCGGTCGGCCGCGCGCTAGCTCTAGCTGCGAGCGAGTTGTGAGCGATGGAGACGTCGTGCCGGAGCCTAGCTAGCTAACGGGTGGGCGCCGACATGCATGCACTCGACCGCGCGCGCCCATTCGGCCAGCAGCGCTGTGTACGTACGCACCGGATTTGTTTGGCTTGTTGCTTTGCCTGGCTCATGCCGCTCTCGGTCGCGATGGCCGCCGCCGCCACCGCTGCCGGCTTGGCCGGAGCTAGGTAGCTAGCTACCGTAGTTCACAATTGATGGTGAAGGCATAAACACATCTACGCCCAATCTCAAGCCAAAGGCTGGCACTATACGTGCAAATCGGCGGCGGCGCAAAGGGTTTCGCGGTGCGGCGGAAGAGGTCACGTGAAAAAAAGAAGCCGCAAAAAAAAAAATCATTGTAGAACCAAAATTTGATTTTTTGAAAGTTAAATATGGGGTACTCTTGGAAATGGCCTTCTTTTTTCTCCGAATACCCTTTTGGGAGTTGGCAAATATGTAGTTTTTGGAAGAAAAATATGGAGCACTCGGAGATGCTCTATCACATCTAGCAACAGTCCAACGGAGCAATTTTGGCTGCTCTCCTAGCTAATCGTGATGCACGCACGCACGCGTGAGGTTTTTTTTTTTAGAGTCACGCGTGAGGGTTAATGGCTTAATTAACGCGCGCGCGAGACGTGCACTGTGCTACCAAGCAAACGTACGTGGGTAAGACGGACGTACGTGCTCCGATCCATGCGGTGTGGTGTGTCCTCGACTCCTCGCACATTCTGCGCGCAAAAATCGTCGCACGAAAACCATTACCAGAAGCATTCTCTCTCAGAACAAAAAACAAAGGAGCGGTTGCAAGAAGATGGGCGGCATCGATCCTCAAGTGCGCGATCGACCTGCAGCTCGCCTATGATTATATATCCATGCTCGTTCGTGGAGGGAGTCCAAGCGCAAGCTAACACATTCACCATCACCGTTCCCGCTTGGATCACTGAAGATCCCGGGCCACCCATCCATCCATCCATCCTCCAGGCTCACCCATCTTTCTTTCCAAAAGGGTGGTGTGGTGTGGCCGTGAGCACGGAGCACATCTTGAGGTCAGGTCGCTACGAGCGCTTTGCATGATTGGATTGCCTCCTTTACGATCCGATCCACTTCTGATAGATACGGGGGCTTCTGCGTGCCCTCTTTTTGCAGGAATCGAGTGCCAAGCCTCTGCGCGCAGCAACTTAAAGGTAAGATGACGATGATGAAACGTGACCGTCACTAGTCCGCGATGCCATGAATGACACCATCCATCTATCCATCTGTCTGTCTCCTCCATATATGTTCGTGCATTCCGCTTGGGGGCTGTTTCCCTTATAAACTAGGTCAATTATATTCTTCTTAATTGAAAGGCAGGACTCCTGCTATTACTTTCAAAAAAAAAAATCCGCTTGGGGGCTTCGCTTCAGGCTGTTCTTTTTGTTTGTGTGACTGCATCTCCATTTCTTTCAGGCGGCTTCAGAGTTTTCTTCATTCAGATGAGGACTTGTACCACAAATGCAGCCTTCTTTCTCCTGCTGCTGCCGCTGTGTGCTTGCTGCGTTGCCACCGGCCTTGCCTGTGACCCTAGTACGTGATTTCATCCTAGTGCATTATTATTCTCTCAAGTTTCAACTGCCTGCCGGTTCGTTTAGTTGCCTTCGATCAGAGTCGAGACGACTACCCTTGTTTGCTTCATTAATTTCTCTGCCATCTCATTCAGATGGCGGTGGCGCCAAGTTCGGGTACATCGGCTCTATCGGTCCTGCCCACTGGGGCAGCTTGAGCCCCAACTTCACGCAGTGCGCGAGAGGGACGCACCAGTCCCCGATCGACATCTCCACGGCCGAAGCGGCTCTCAACCCGGGGCTGCAGCCACTCCACAGGGACTACACCGTCGCCAACGCTACCCTTGTCGATAACGTCTTCAACATCGCGGTTTGTTTTTGAGGCAAATGTTTTGTTTTCAAACAGAAACTGCTACTGGTATAATACTAGTTTAGAACAGAAAAGAAAATGTCTGATCCGTCGACATCGTCTCAAATTTCGTTGATGGATGCAGCTGCGCTTCGACGACGACGGAGCTGCTGGGAGCGTGCGCATCGACGGGAAGGTGTACAGGCTGAAGCAGATGCACTGGCACTCGCCCTCCGAGCACACCATCAACGGGCAGAGGTTCCCCGTGGAGCTCCACATGGTTCACGCCAGCGACGACGGCAACGTCACCGTGGTGGCCATGCTCTACCGATTTGGAAGCAGGCCGGACCCTCTGCTTTGGCAGGTAATTAATGATTAATTTAGCATGCATCATCGTCGTCGTCAAACATAGCATCTTCGTTCATCGATCATCATGACAGCATCATCGATCATCCTAACTGAGTTCTACTGCGTTTGTTTTGGTCGTGAACGACGACGACAGATTCAGGACAAGCTGGCTGCGCTGTACGCGGAGGAGGGCGCTCCAGTTCCCGCCGGGAACGTTAGCCTCTGGTCGCTGAGGCTGTACTCCCACACGTACTACCACTACGTCGGGTCCTTCACCACGCCGCCCTGCACCGAGAACGTCATCTGGAGCGTCCTTGCCCAGGTGAGGGAGATGACGGTGGATCAGGCCGCCGCCCTGATGGCGCCCCTGGAGCAAGCCTACAGGCGCAACAACAGGCCGACGCAGCCGATGAACGGCCGCATCGTCCAGGTCTACTACCACCGGTTCATGAACAAGAAGACGGCGCCGTAGCCGTGCCCCGGGCGTATGCGGCCTGGTCCTTGGGGACGATGCCGTGTAGTCCTCTGGGTCCATGTCAGTTGTTTCTCAGAGTCGTTTCTGTTCTGCACTTGTGGTATAGGTTGGCCTCGTTGGACGCCGGCCATGTCCCCGCCGGTTTTGGTACTCTCAAGACTGAAGTTGGTCAGTAGGTGTGTAAGGGTTTAGTTAGGTTCATAGGAGATGTATAAGCTGTTTGGTTTCTGCAAAGTTGATCCTCTCTGGAAGAATAAGATGGGATGTGGATCAATCAAAAGGTTTCAGTCGAGCATGTTGCAGTGTCGTTCATCATACACACAACTCATATGTGCTGGCTGCCTAGTGCCGAAATGACGATTGAGAAGCATCAAGCATGAACGCTCGGGAGCGCGCCGCGCACAGGCCCGTAGGCGCGCGTGACGCCTGTGGCTTCCGCCGCAGACCGCCTAATCTCCTGGGACTGGGATGGGAACCTGATCGGCTGATCCTCATGCCTCCGAACGTGGCTACGCTTTCGGCGGCTTCCATGACCGTGCAGCGGTGCTGGCGAAACAGCCGTGCAAAGCCAGGTGCCCAGGTTCACGGATTTTTAGCTGCCTAAAACCCCGAAGTCACGAGGATTTCGTAGAGAGAGAGAGAGAGAAAAAAAGAATGAACAAAGAAGAAGAAAATGTTTTGTAGCTGCCTAAACTCGAACACCAAAAAAAATTTCCATACGGATTGAGGGCCCATCCGGGTTCGAAGCAGAGACCGATCTGCAGTCAATTGCTCTACAACTGAGCTATGGACCCGTTACGCTCTAAGTGGCAAATAAGTTCAGTCAAATCGAAGATTCCACTCCCCAAGTAGCATTTCTCACAAGGGGAGATCCCCTACTGACCTTTTATTGCAAACAGGAGGCTTTTACAAAATCATACTAAGCGGACAAGAAAGAAAACAAAGAAGTAAAATCACATAAAAGCATTTAGCCATGATTCTATCGGAAGGAAGTGTTTCTTGTTTGCTCGCAGGATCATCCTGGCAAACCTCAGCCATGAAAGTTTCCTTGCAGTGTGCAACTATTGGCATCAAATTCTACAAGATGAGATTGTTTCTTGTTGTCCAAATGCTCTAACAAAGTAAGATAATAATCTCCATAAAGAAGGGGACCTGCAACTGAGATTTGAAGGCCTCCGGAACAAGAGAATAATATAGGGATGACAATTGCAAATGGGGAATTTTGCATTGACAATTGCAAACTTGGATATGTTTGTATTTCATCTATGATGGGGAAAAACATATGCAAACCTCAAAGGGAAGGCTATCAACAAGCAAATCTAAACGCATGTTGAGCATGTCTGCTAGGCTTATTCTAGATAAATGATTCTATTTTTATTCCGTGGAATGATCTTCTAAAATAACTAAATGACACTAGTTTCTCTTGATTCACTTTCCATGAGAATTAGAGATGATCACTTTTATCACATAATCACTTTTCTTTAAAAATCAAGTTCCATTGAACATGAGAAATTCTACCAAATTTGCCCTAAACAGTGCATCTCGCAACTCTCACATTCTCAATGGATATCAACATGTAAGTGGGTAACCGAATTTTCTTAACATCATATTCCCTCCATCCTAGAATATAGTGCATTATGACTTCTAAAACTTGTACTAAAATGTAATGCATTTTCTGTGATGCCCATACTAAGATTTGGCAAAGATCGTTAAAAACAAAACCATAATTTAAGGAGAAACTCCTGAAATGGGTTTAATCTATGAATACATATGTCATTTGACTATTCATTTTAAGTTATTTTAAAAAATTTAGAATGCGCTATGTTAGAGGATAGATGGAGTATCTTTTTCGTCTCAATCATACATTTGGCAGGTTGGACTCAAACTCCAAATGCCAAATGGTAACGGTAAGAAAAGCGATATTCTGACATGATCGGTGGAGTAGGATCTTCGACGGAGGCTCCAGGCGAATGTGGGAGCGCGAATGGACCCAGGCACAATTATGGTTTCATAAATGTATTCACCAACCTCCCTTTAAATGGTGCTTGGCTCCCCTTTTTATAGGGCACTATTCACTAGGGTACTGCTTTACACTTTTATCCTTTGACAGCTAAGGCATATCCTTACGAATATTCTTATGCAAGCATATTCTGTAGGGACATCATAGACCTCTTATGTTTCCACCGCCTTTGCTTCTTGGGCCTTAATGGCAGGCCCGCTGGACGCCCATCTCTGGCTAGGACTTCCCATGCTTAACCGGCGGAGGCCCGCTGTAGGGTCGAGATGGCAGACTAGAGGGAGGGTGAATAGTCCTTTCTAAAATTAATCACGTCAGCTAACCGTAACAAATGTGGAATTAAAACTATCAGTCTAGCCAAGACTACACCCCTCTATCTAAGTTATCAAGCACCTTGAAAAGATCCTAAACAAACAACTAAGGTGCCAGGCTAGCTAGAGCTCACCTAACCAATTATAGGAGCAAGGTCACACAAACCTATGCCACTAGTACTTCAAGCACGGGGGAGCTCCTACATAACTAGTGAGCAAGAGCACAAAGCTCCTAAGCTCACTAGCAATGCTCAATAACAAGGCAACTAATGCCAAAATAGAGAGTGCAAATTACTTAGCTATACAAACTAAGCAATGTGACTAACGAGGTTACTAAAACTAAATTAGCCACGTAAAGGAGCTACTTTTATGCTACATAAGCAAGAAGACAACTAGCAAGCTACTAAAGCTAAACTAGTCACAAGAGCAACTACACAAGCACAATGTATGAAAAGTAAATACAAGCTTGTGTCGCGCGGAATGCAAACCACCGAGAAGACGATGAAGACAATGTTGACACGGTGATTTTCTCCCGAGGTTCACTTGGTTGCCACCAAGCTATGTCCCCCTTGTGTCGACCTACACTTGTGGTTCGACGGCTAAGAGGTGTTGCACGAATCTCATCCACACAATTGGACACCGCAATAACCTACCCATAAGTGAGGTAGCTCATGACACGCTCAACTAGAGTTGCTCTTCGCGATCCCCGCGGGGTGAGCATAATCCCCCTCACAAATCATCCTCCGGAGCACCACACAATCTTCTCGCATGCTTCAACGGAGTCGCAAGCCACTAAGCCATCGAGGAGGTGGCAACCTCCAAGAGTAACAAGCACCACCATCTTACAACACGATCACCTAGTACCACTCAATGCAACATCACGATGCAATCGCACTAGAATCGCTCACTCACTCGATTGGATGATCACTATCAAGCTGAAGTGAGTTAAAGGGCTCCCAAGCACACCTACACATGCCACCAAAGCTTAAGGGTGCTCAGCAACCAGCCCAAGCCCGAGCTCCACCTCTATATATAGCCTCCAAGCCAAATATAGCCATTGGAGCAAAGCTATTGGTTTTTATGAGGGCACTGGACACGGCGGTGCCTGGCATCGAACATGGTGGTGCCCTCCCCAACGGTCAAATTCCAATGGCTACTTCACTTAGCTGTTGGGGTCTTGGTCACCGGATAGCTAGGGGCGGTGCACCGCCATGGGGGTGGCAGTGACCACCCAGGCCAACTCCTCAAGATCCCCAGTCTCTGGAATTTTAGGGCGGTGTACCGCCGCCACCATGGCGGTGACCCCCTCGCTCAACCACCGAAACAGTCAGCCTCGGGTAAAAAGTGGCGGTGCCACCAGACAACCCCTGGTGGTGCCACCACCATCCCCATGGTGGTGCACACCGATCGGGGTGGTGATCGCCCTTTCTCTCCTGCTCTGAATCGAGGTCAGATGGGCACTACCCTAGGGGTGGTGGTGCCACTAGACATAGTAGGGCAGTGCTAGCCCCAACACATTGCTCTCGGTCTTCTCCAACTGGTCACCGCCACTAGGATGGCGGTTGAAAGCTCTAGTTTGGTTTTGGTGAATTGATGAAACCCTAAGTGATAACCTAGTTTATCAAAGTGATTATGAGATAGGTAGCATTACTCCAAGTGATGAAGCAAATGAAGATCATGACATGATGATGATGATGGCATGGTGATGATCAAATGCTTGGACTTGGAAAAGAAGAACGAAAAACAAAAGGCTCAAGGCAAAGGTAAAATTGATAGTAGCTTTTCAGTTTAGTGATCAAGACACTTAGAGAGTGTGATGACATTTAGGATTGATAGACGTACTATTAAGAGGGGTGAAACTCGTATCGAAATACAGTTATCAAAGTGCCACTAGATCCTAAATGATGCTCTAACTCATTGCACGTGCATTTAGGATCTAGTGGAGTGCTAACACCCTTGAAAACATTTGTGAAAATATGCTAACATATGTGCACAAGGTGATACACTTGGTTGGCACATTTGACCAAGTGTCGGGTTCATAAACCCAGGGTCCCTCATGGACCTACTTCCTAGCAAAAGCTTGACCCAACAGACGATGTTGTGAACGACGCGCAACTCTTGGGCCAGCCCAAATACCTAACGATAGGCCAGAAGGGCGATCCAATCTCTGATCGGAAGGCCTGGCCAAGGAGGAACGGCGCCCGCTTCTGACTCTGGCCCGCCTCTCTGACTAGAAGGCCTAGCCAGGAGGAACGACGCTCACTTCCGACTCTGGCCCGTCTCTCCGATAGGAAGTCCTCGCTTCCAACTCCGACCCGCCTCTCCGATTGGAAGGCCTAGCCAAAGAGGAACGACGCTCGCTTCTGACTCTAACCCACTTCTCTGACCGAAAGGCCTAGCCAAATGCCGCTTCTGACTCCAACCCGTGTCTCCGACCGGGGATGCACCGAACCTCTGCTTACATCTTTTCTCCAACTAGCGTAGTCGGAGCCGACTGGGACCAACCGACCAGGGATGCCCGCTCGAAGTAAGGCAGGGTGCTCAAGTCAACCGTAATACCAAGGATTGTACCCTGTACACCTATAGGACATTACCAATAGGACATGTCAGAAGGGTGTCCTGCCACCTTCTAGGCATGTCAGAACCCAAGCAGTGTTGTGGGCACCGATGTTTGCCCTATAGTGTTGTGGGCGCCATCAATTCCCATACCAGGCGAACACGGTAAAACTCCCCACATGCCTCTGGGCATCAACAGTGTTGTGGGCACCATCGTTTGCCATAAATGGTGAATGCGGGGAAATCTCCCACATGCATCTGACATAAATAGTGTTATGGGCGCCTACAATTATCTTGTACCTGACGGTGTGGGCAACAAGACTTGGTAGCATACGTAATCTCTCTCTCTCACTTGCAAAGGTCGTCCCCTTCATCTATAAAAGGGGATGCACTCTCTCCCAATATGGGGGATCGATTTTAGGGGACTCAACTCAAAGGACTCTCTGACAATTCGAACAATAGACGATCGATTCACCCTCTGCTAGCTTTAGACACTCTAAAGCTACACAGAGCACACGCTCGAATACTTAGCGCACGTAGAAGCTCCTGTCTCTCTTGGCCCTTCGGTCTAGAGTCCGACCGGATCTCTTGCATCCCCATCTTACTCCCTTCTGTTTGTAACCCCACAGCAAACTTCGACCACCTGGGGAATATGTTCGAGCGTGGCTCAAATTCCTCCCACACAATAGCATCCACGACTAGGCGAACCTCAAGAGGGCCTTCATTGGGAACTTCCAGGGGACGTATGTTTGCCCTGGGAACTCCTAGGACCTCAAGAGCTACCAACAGGTGCCCAGCGAGTCCCTATGGGATTACATCCATAGGTTCTCGAAGCGGTGCAACTCCCTTCCTGATGTCATTGATGCGGATGTCATCAGCGCATTCTTCTCCGGGACAACCTATGAGTCCCTGATCCACAAGCTTGGCTGCCTGAAGCCCCATACCACCCATGACCTGCTCGACATCACCACAAACCATGCCTCTGATGAGGAGGCAGTCAGAGCAGTCTTCAACAGAGGCTGGGACAAGAGCAAGGCCAAGTGCGAGGACCAAGATGAGGACCCCTCCATGTAGAGGGGCAAGAAGAATAAGAAGGATCTGCGCCAATTGGCCAACTCCGCGTTAGTCATCGTAGCTGATCACGTGGGCACATAGCCCTAGCAAGGCCTGCCTAACCACTTCAACAAGCTCATGGATAACCCCTGCACCAACCATGCTTACCCTGTGAAGCACCTCTACAAGGACTATGAGCTCCTCAAGCACTTCCTGCGATAGGCCGGTGGGCTAAAAGAAGGAAAGGGCAAGGAGTCAGCGACCAAAAAAGGAGGCACGGTGGTCAAGGATGGGGACACCTTTCCCGACCCTTAGGAATGCATCATGATCTTCAGGGGATCTGATGCCATCTATTCCAAGCGCTAGCACAAAGTGCGCTACGAAGAGGCATGCATCGCCAAAATGGCTGTCCCCTTCTTCCTTCGCTGGTCGTAATCTCTGATCACTTTTGATTAGAGGGACCATCCATCCCATGTCACCAGACCGGGATGCTACCCGCTCATCATCGACCCCATCATCCACAAGAAGCACCTCACTAAGGTGCTGATGGACGGAGGCAGCGGCCTCAACATCCTTTATGTCGACACCCTCGACGCCATGCGCATCCCCCGGTCGGAGCTCCGCTCGACAAGCTCTCCCTTCCATGGCATGATCCTAGGAGCATAGGCATACCTGCTCGGGTAGATCGACTTGCCCGTCATGTTTGGTGACCGAGCCAACTTCCGCTTGGAGGTGCTCACCTTCGAGGTGGTGGACTTCTCGGGGTCTTACCACACCATCTTGGGGCGGCCATGCTACGCCAAGTTCATGGCGGTCCCCAACTACACCTACCTAAAGCTGAAGATGCCGGGACCGAACGACGTTATCACTATGGGCAGCACCTTTTTGCACGCCTTCACGTGCGACCATGAGTATTTCGAGCTCACCACTACCATCATCAACTCGTCTGAGCTCCCATGGCTCAGGGAGTCGATGACTCCAGTAGTCCCAAACTGCAACAAACTAACCCCCTCGACGGCCGTCCACCCATTCGAGGAAACTAAGGCGGTGGGGATCGACCCCACTGACCCAACCAGTCGACCAAGGAGAAGCACAAACTCTCTCCACCATGGGAAGGACCCTATACGGTGACCGAAGTGATCCAACTGGGCACCTACCGACTGAAGGACGATAATGGCAACATTCTCACCAACACTTGGAACATCGAATAGTTACGTCGTTTCTTCCCCTAAAATTCGGTCTTTACCATTTTTTTTCATTCAACGTTCGCTCTTGCAAAGCACCTTGGCCCAAACACTTTCGGCCCGGGTCGCTCGAGGGCTCTACGAGGGTGCGATACCACCTCTTTTTTTACTATCATATGGTAAATACATTTTTTACCTGAACGAAAGGGTAGTCCGTTCCTTTAATTATCTTACATAGCTTTGCTTCAACATTCTGACCGATCGCACCCTGCCTCTGCCTACGGTTACGAGCAGCTAAGCCTCACTGGCCACGCCTGGGCTCTTAAGGTTGCAGCCTATGGGACGAATGGGCTGGTGCAAAAAAAAGAATAAAAACAGAGCTATGCTAGGGTAAAAACAAGGAACGAATGGGACAAGCTTCCCTGAATGAAGTGACTCATCACAAAAACAAAGTTGTTGTATTCATGGATACACAAAAAAAACATTTACACGGGGACTCCCCCAAGAACTTAACTATTACATCTGCCGGCTACTTCTACTATGGCCACCTGACGGCATCAGCTGATAATGCGACCGACGAAGATAAAGGCTGCTCGCCCTCCAATGGGGCGACGCTCGGTTTGGATGGAGCTTCCGACCTAGCCTCCACCCCATCCACAGGCTGGGTGACGTCTTCTTGACGCACGCCTTTAGCCACGCTCGCACGGCGAGCCTCCATCACCCACTACGCGAAGACTTGCTTGGCACCAAACTGTGCATGTGGCCACAAGCTTTCCCCAAGCGCATGGATGGCGTCCGTGCTCTAGTCGTCGATGTACCCTCTGCAAATGGCGGCAGGGTCTAGGTCTAGGTGTCTTCCGGAGGCGGGCACCAAGTGCCGCAACAAGTTCATAAGTTCATGGGCATCATCCAAGAGCGTTTACTGCCACCAGACATAACTACCACCAGGGTTTAGACCCAACCATCCACCAAAAGTAAGGCTATGGCACATGCCATAGGCAAATGCTAAAGTAGCAAGCTATAGATGCTCAACAGAAGAACACGGAGCTCTAGACTTTCCCATATAGACAGGGCAGCTCCTGGATAGGGACGCTGCCTATCATAGTATGGCTGCCATGGCTGGAGGATGTCTCTGACATCTCATCAAACTTTATGAACTGGCCGACCTGAGCAGCTGTAGGAGCGAAACCCCCCATCGACGTGGTCCTGGGCAGCTTCCCCTCCGACAAGGCTCGCCCGGTGAAGATCCGCTAGAAAGAGTCCACGTACGGCTCCATCCCAAAGAAGGCCTCGTAGACAGTGACAAAACCGGTGATGTGCAGCACCCCAGTTGGATTGAGGTGCTACAGCTCTAGGACCCACTCATTAAGGAGCTAGCGTAGGATCCAGTATGCCACTTCCTTCAATGGAAGCAACCCCTTCTTGATGAAAGCGGCCAGCACTAACTCGCTCACACAAGATGGCCTCTAGCTCAACATTGTGCACTGGATTCATGAACAAATCTATGAGTTTCTCCTCTCCCTCGCTCTACCCTTTTTTCCTAGGAACCGCCGTGGCACACGAACGCTCTTGGCGAGAAGGAAGAAGGAGGAGAGGTGGCAGATGGGGAACAGGCAAAGGAACAGGACAAAAGCCCTCTCCCTTCCCCTATTTAAGGAGGAGGTGCAGCAGTTGGGGAAATGCGAGGGATTAGGGTAAAAAACCCTCTCTCTTGCCCCATTCAATGCGGATGGGATGCACCCCACCTAGCGAGATGGCACCTAGTTAGATGGGACGTGGCCTGGGCATAGCCCACCACTACCACACGTTAGGCGTAGGAAACAAGATGCAACCGCCCCCAGGCAGCCCTCCGTCTTCCCAGGCAGGACTTGGAAAGGCCCAACTATGGGATCTCCGCCTAGGAGAGACCAACGGGCTTCCTAAGTCGATCGGACGGCTCGGGCGAACATCGAGAGATAGGTAAGGAGCAAAGGGATGCCCCATGTGGGCCATGCCGACTCCGTCATGAATGACGAACACGGATCCTGATCGGACATATCCAATCGGAGCTCCTCAAACCCCATTGCTCGAGTCATCAAGGTAACATTACCAAACCCTACTATTTCTTTATATGATAATTCATTCATCTGCTATCATTCATACATTCATACAAGCATTTACACATTCATCCATGCACGCATTCATCATCCCATACATCCGAAGCATCGTGTATGCAGTTAAATGCATCACAACGCTCTGTGTTGCATCATGAAGCGGCAGTTGCCTCATTCAACATGAGCAATGACCGACCGGTGTTCGAAGGCTGGCCAACGAAGGGCTAGAGGCCACCTCACATCAAACAGAGCTAGGGGAGAAAACATAGATGAGCCCCAGTGGCCCTCACCTAGTCTACTCTGATGCAGATAGGGTCATCTCAACCTTCTCGTTCGATCCTAACCTCGAGCCATGCCCACAGAATCTTCATCGAGGGGAGGCCAGTGGGCCACCTAGGTCAGTCTCCGAAGTGACCCAAGCATCTACCGGGATGTGGGGTAAGGAGTAGTGGAATGCTATATGAGGGTTATGCCGACCCTGTCACAAACGACGGACCCAAATTTCACTTGAACATGCCCGTTAGCGAGCTCACCGAGCACATCACTCGAGCCATCGAGGCAAGCGATGTTAGCTCAGCCCCTCCGGTTGTGAAAACCATGGATGAGGTAATGCATGAAACTCAACCGACCCCTACCGAGCCCAATGGGGCTCGGGGGCTCAGGATGCCCAAACACCTCGACACGACCTCGGCTGCGCCTAGTGTCTGGATTCATGACTCTGACTCGCCCGATCCCTCGGCACATCCGATGCCTGGATCCATGACTCCGACTTGCCTGATCCCTCATTGCGCCTAGTGCTTGGATCCATGACTCTAACTTGCCTGATCCCTCATCACTCGATCCCTCATTGCGCCCAGCGCCTAGAACCATGACTCTGACTCGCCCGATCCCTCATTGCGCCCGGTGTCTGGATCGGTGACTCTAACTCGCATGATCCCTCAGCACGTCCAACGCTTAGATCCATGACTCTGACTCGCCTAATCCCTCATTACGCCCAGCGCCTAGATCCGCGACTTCGACTCGCCTGATCCCTTGTTGCATCCGGCGCCTAGATCCATGACTCTGACTCGCCCGATCCCTCATTGCTCCCAGCGCCTAGATCCATGACTCTAACTTGCCCGATCCCTCATTGCGCCCAACGCCTAGATCTATGACTCTGACTCACCCGATGCCTCGTTGCTCCCGGCATCTTGATCCATGACTCCGACTCACCTGATCCCTCAGCATGTCTGATGCCCAGATCTGCGACTCCATCTCGCCCAATCCCTTGGCTACGCCTGATGCCTGGTCTGCGAATCTGTCTCGTCTGATCCCTTGGTTGTCCCTCTGTTGCGCCTGATGCCTTGGTCCACGAGTCTGTCTCTCCTGATCCTTCGGCATGTCCGATGCCCGAATTCATGACTCTGTCTTGCTCGATCCCTTAGCTATGCCCGATGCCTAGGTCTATGAGTACGTCTCGCTCGATCCCTCAGCTATCCCTCGGCTATGCCCGACGCCTGGGTCCACAAGTCCGTCTCGCCCGATCCCTCGGCTGTGCCTGATGCCTTGGTCCTCGAGTCTGTCTCGCTTGATCCCTCAGCTGTCCCTTGGCTATGCCCGATGCCTGGGTTCGCAAGTCCATCTCGCCTGATCCCTCAACTATCCCTTGGCTATGCCTAACGCCTGGGTCTGCGAGCCTGTCTCATTCGATCCCTCAGCTATCCCTCGGCTGCATCTAATGCCTGGGTCCATGACTCTACCTCGCCCGATCCCTTAGGGTCCGTGACTCCATCTCATCCAATCCCTCGGGATCCGCAACTCTATCTCGCTCGATCCCTCGGTCATGACCAAACGCCCAGGACCACACTCCTAGAAATGATGGGTCAGAAAATTGGAAGAAGGAGGCTATGCCCACCAAGGTGCACACAACACACCTACTGACAAACCCCCTAGGCAATTCTGCCCGAATCGCTCGGGGGTTGTTTACACCAAAATTTGGGAGAAGAGCGCGGGAACTCGTAGGCTTCCAAGATTGTGTCAATCAAGGAGTCGATTGTGTAAAGATTGATATCTGCCGGATCAGATGCGACACTAGGATCATTTCTCTTTAAATGACGTCAGCAGATAACGATGGTGAGACATGAATGGCATCGAGAAGATACATATCAGACTCTACAAAAGGGGAAAGATTAGAGTCCAAGTTATCTTAAAATAGGAATATTTTCTTTGTACCAAAGATTGTACTGAGTCGTACTCGAGTAGGATTCATTTTTAGGCTCCGGGTATAAATATCAAACCCCGGCTATTATAAAGAACACACAATCAATCCAATACAAGTTATTTACTTTTTTGGCTCTGGCCACCCCTTAGGAGTAGGAGTAGAGTAGATCTCGATGAGTTCTTCAGCAAGTACGGCTGCATCGATCCGATCGACCTCCACTGCTTGTCTATAAGTACCGTCATGGCTTATACCTCTATTCGTACAGCTGTATCGATCCGATCAACCTCCACTATGACTCTGGTATAAGTTAGTTATCGACTCTTGTCTAGTTCAAGTACGGCTGCATTGATACGGTCGACCTCCATTGCTCGAACTAGATTAACATCAAGTTATTGGCTCTATCTAAGGGTGGCATTCCTTCGGATAGATTCATTAAGTTACCAATATTGTTTGTTGCTTCCATTATTTATTTAATTACAACAATATCACTTCACCCGATTGGGATTGATCTAGATCGGCCTTATATCTTTTTTAACCCATCATTTATTAATCTAAACTGATCTAATCTGCACTTTAAACGATGAGTTATGTTTTATCATCTATTTTACATCAATCTTGATCATGCATAGCGTGCGGTTAAGGCATGTTTGATCTTGAGTAGATCTATTGGCTAGCGAAAACTGTTCTGTGGCCTATTATCATGGCCTGTGTGATTCTGCCTCACACCTCACTGTTAGCACCATGGAGTGGGGATCGTTATTTGGTAGATCTGTTCCTAAGAGGACAATACCTTAACTGTGCGCTATGCCTGAATCGGCTGTTTTAGCCGATATCGAGCGCTTTCACGAATAGTTCATATCACGAGATCGTTGAAGTAGGGATAGGTTGAAAGATGTGTTAGGCCCATGATCTTATTATTGTATTACGGCCTGCATGATTCTGTCTCATGCCCCACTGATATTAGTAATAAGTTAAGGTCATTGAGTCTATTGTTGTTTCTACGGCCTGCATGATTCTGCCTCATGCCCCACTGGTAATAGCGATAGATGAGATCTAATATGTTCATTAGATTTATCTCTATTAAATGGTTGAATAATGATGAACTGTTTCTTTCATAAAAAGGGGTTCGGTTACTTGCAGTCATTGGCTTAGCATGAACTAATTACTGTTGATATCCTTTTTTCAGTGACCAATATTTGTCTAAACAATGATATTCATCCAGAATGATAACCGATTCTTCTTACACAATCACATGAGCTTTAATCGATTTATTCTTATAAATATACTGGAATTGACTATTTAGTCGATCTCCTTTCATATCGGCTCTCAGAGCTGCACATTTGGGACTATTTGGCAACACCAGCATGTTTTGCCCTTAATTACTGATAAACTTTCTCTCCTTATCAATTGTAGGGTCAAATTGACTGGCACGTCTCGGGAGGAGTGTGCAGGATTGACCACCCCCGCGCTGAAGCTAGGTGGATCCCTAGCTCCATCGAGAGGACCCTTCCGGCTTACTCGTGTGCCCTCGGCACGGGATGAAATTCTGTGTCGACACACGTTTCTAGCATGCTCGGTGGGACCCCACGATCATCATGGTGGTTCACAACAACAAAGACATCCTTATGCTACATTATGAAGATCTACCTAATGGAGATAAAGATGTCATCGGTAAAGCTATAGAAGAGTTTCAGAGCAAATGTTTGTTGTCCTACACCAAAACACGTGACAACACAATTGTTTAGAAATTTCCACTACCAAGAGTTCTATTACACGGGCAGACAGATACAACTGAAGCTGCAGACAGATGTTTCTTTACGGAAGTTGTAGGCAAATCTGTTCGTGACACCATATCAAACCAAAATGAAGCTTTCTTAGACACATTCCACAACGCCATGAAAGATGCCATTCATGGGTTTCCAGTTGGTCAAGTAACAACATTCTAGATATATCGACCCAAGGGACTAATCAAGTCGGTACCAGTCATCAAGAAGTAGCACCAGCTGGTAATGGTGATGTTTAGGCAGTTCAAGGTTCATCTGAAGAAGCTCAAGGTACTAGTACGAATCAGGTACAATATAATCCTGTACTGTCAGTACAGCACGTGCAATAGCCGGCGGGGGCAAGGTCAGAATGTAACACCCAAAAATTCTACTACAAACTAGCAATTTATTCCTATCCTTTAATACATTTTCTAGGTATTTTTAACTTAGGCTAAATATTAAATATTGGATAAATAAAATAAACTATAAGTTTAGAAACTTGTTTGTTGCATTCATGCCGGAGCATATGGTTTTGATTGAGTGTAGGGTTAGATGAATTGAAGTTGAACTCAAATCACATTTGAATTTGACTTAAAACTAAAAATAGAGGAAATAGATTTGATTTTGAAAAATTCATTTTTCTTCCATTTTGGCCCAACATCAGGAATCGGCCCATCCTCCCGCACTGGCCTATTTTTCCCCCACGGCCTTTTCCTGCTACCACGCGTAGCTCAGCATGCCGCCAGGCCCACTGCTTGGCCTGCCTTGCGTTTGCTCCCGCGTGCGCACCACTTGGCGGCCTAGCCTGGCGCACCGGCCCGCTCAACCTACGCCACCCGCGCTCCTGCGCCGCTCTCTTCCTTCTCTCCCTCACTGCGCTCTGGACCTGCCCGTCAGCGCCGGCCTTCCCTTCTTCCTCAGCACTGTTCTTTCCTTTCCAGCTTCCGGTGATGGCGCTCCCGTATGGAAAGCCACCACACCATCGCCCACAGAAGGAAAGCGACCTCCTCCGCCCGAATCCATCGCTTCCCTTCCCTTCCCTATTTCCCCCACCAGCTGGCCTATATAACCTCAAGCTGAGCCCCGCCTCATCTCCCATCCTCTGCTCGTAGCCGAGAATCCATCGCCGCCGTAGTTCCCCTCTTCCGCGCCTCAATCGCCGACGCCGACACGACTCCGAGCTTCGCCATGCTTTCCCGCAGCCGAAGGTACACTTGTCTCGTCATTTTGGTCACGAAAACCCCGGATTGAGCCTCACCCGCGTGTACTCTCTCTCTCTAGAGCCCCGCCGCCATCAACCAAGCCTCTGGAACCCGTCCCAAACGCCGAGATCACCTTCATCGGACTCACGGTGAGCTCCTGACCATGCCCATACCCTCCATTCGTGATTTTGTGCCCTAGAACGCTGTACCGGCAAACCCAGCTATCGCTGGCCATGGCGCCGTCATCGGGCCCTTCTTCCCTGGCGACTCGCTGCCATCGCTCACTTTGGCGCTGTTAGATCTAGACGGATGGTCTAGATTACATCATACTGGTTCGGTCCACCATTGGACTGTGGACTCGATCCATAGGGCTACGTCAGCGCCCACGTCAGCGCGCCCATGCCTGCGTGGTGCACCGCGCCTATTAGAAGCCACCATGTGGCTGCCTAGTCAGCAGCCGCAGTCAAACCGCTGACAGCTGCGCTCATTTTTTAGAAAAGCCCCTCTGTTTTCTCAGAATCAACCCGCAGTCCATTTTAATTCAAAATAGTTATTTTTTAGTCCTGTTTTTATTCGGTTAGGCCCCTGTACTTTCCAGATTTAATGCCCACAATCCTATAATTGTGAGAATTTATATTTTTAATTGTTTTAATTTAAAAATAGGTTCAATTTATTTATAGAAATGCCATTACATCTTATTTTATGCATAACTTTCGCGTTTTAAGTCCGATTTGAGTGATTCTTTCGCTCACGTGTTCGTAGCAATGCGTAGAATAGATTTGTAAGCTTTTCAATGTATGTTTTCACTATTTGGTGTACTGTTCTAATGGAAGTCTATCTTGTATGCATGTAATGATTGGTATGATGCTTGATTGCTGATTGGATCATGATTAGAGGGCGAGCCATTTGAGGTGACTGAGGACCCCAGCAGGATCAACAGTACTCCTAGGATGACTTTGAGGAAGGCAAGTATACCAAAGGCCCCTTGTTACCTATGAACTATTACCACTTACATTCATGCGTGTGTTTAATTTGAAATGCCTTTAAGGATTTTACCTAGATGATTACTTGTACCACATATCCTTGATACTGGGGATTTTTGGGTAGGCATTTTGGATAGATGCTGCAGCGCTTAACATGAAGTAATTATTAAACATGATTAAAGGCTATATGCAATGTGATAAAATGGAGCTTTTTAGCAATAGATAGGGGGCTAGAGTATGAGGTTGAGTACTCTAGTGCCTCTCCATAAGGACTTAATCCTAAAGCAGCAACCCAGGAGGGACCGTACAACCCCGAGTGTCACATGGCTCTAACTTTAACCTATTAACTAGATTGTACTAGCTCGTCTGTAGCTCCAGTAAGGGGTAAGAGGGTATCTTTCCTTTTTCTGTTAGGGTGTGCACCGTGCTGCGATGCCCACGCATGCCATTCCTTTGTAGCTATGACCTGTTAGTGCAACTAGCTAAGGGTTTCATAGTGAAACTCTACCACACTTCTTGGGAAGAGGTTTAGTGGGTCTTGCGAACCCCGGCATTGGGAATCACAGCTCGGTGGGTAAAGATGTACAATTTCTGTAGAAATAATTAACCTGTTATAATAGCCATGCTCACAGATACGAGCGGTCTGGATCCTTTGAGATTAGTGGTTTACTATGGATGATGGATGGTTGGGAATTGAGATAAAATTTGATGATACTTTAATACCACTTGGGAATTGGGACTGTTCATTAAAGTAGTGATTCAGGATGCTAAAATTTGATTAACTAAAATTGCGAACCGCAGTCAAACAGTGTCAAGCCTTTTTTAGCCTCATAGATCCCTTTGATATACTTGCTAAGCATGGTGAGCTTACACTTGCTTTACATCTAATGAAAATCCCGAATGGGTAACAAATAATGGATATGAAGAGTTTCCGGAGGATGTCCAGGACTACTAGGGAGACGTTCACCAGTTGGAGTCCCTATGGCAGTTGGGCTAGTTATTCCGCTGTGATTGTAATAATATTGCCTTTGAGCAAACTTTGTATTTACTTTATGATGAGATATGCGATGTAATAAGTACTTTACTTTGATACTATTGCAATTTGTGATATATGTGTGTGTTTGGACATCCTGGGCGCACATATATAAGTACTTGGTTTTGCTATGCAAAATTGGCTGTGACAAATTGGTATCAAAGCTATAACTGACTGTAGGATGAACAACCTAGTTAGAAATGGACATTTCTAGGATCTCATTATCTTTATTTTACTACCTTTAATTTGCTATAAAGTTTTTGCTTATATTTTGTTCTTTATCTGTTGCCAAAAATTATTTTGTTCTAATACTCAACCTTTTCATTCTTGTAGATGGCCTGTACCAAGCAAACCCCGTGCAAGAGGACCATCCTGATGGCCACTAGGAGGACCAGGTTCACTTTGGGCAAGCGTGTCCCGGCACATCTGGTGGAAGCTCTGAGGAACCAAGAGGAGGAACCACCTGTGGAGGTGCCCATGGGGGAACCTCTGGAGGACTTGCTGGAGGATCCAATGGATGAAGAAATAGAAGAGGGACCCATGTTCGAGGAGCCCATTGAGATAGAGGAGTCTGAGGAGGATCCCGAGGAGGAGCATGAACAAGGTGGCCAGGAGGGAGCTGGTGACCCCGACGATGGAGATGGCTCTGATGATTCTGATGCTGATGGAGGTGATGATGGTGGAGACGGTGGAGATGGTGGTGATGATGGAGGAGATGGTGGAAATGGGGGTAATGACAGTGATGACGATCATAATGCATTGTTGGCTTAGGGATGGACCGTGGAGATCCACTATTACTTGGAGGGTGATGGCTACTACCACCCTAGGCTTCTCGCACTTGTGCATTGCTACCACCCCGGAGGCACTGTTCAGTATAGGATGGAGCATTGGACCCACCCCGACTACACCGGCTTCTGGGAGACAGAAGTGTACATCTGAGAGGGGACTCGAGTGCGTTACATCCACCGTGCCACCACTGCACGGCTCACACATGCGGCCATAATTAGGGATGTAGCTCGATAGGCGTTGATGGTCAACCGCGACCGTCACTTCAACGACATCGCCTGGGAGGACGACCGCTATCTTCCCCGCCATCGGACCGGACAGTCTACGTGCAACATCGCTGCACCACTTGGAGAGGCAAACCTGAAGCTGAGGCCTACCCTATTGTGCTTGGCTGAGATCAACACCGACTTGGATCAAACCCTAGATGAGCTCGATGTCATGGGAAAGGCCTACATGCAGCTGGCCCGTGAGCGCGCTACACTAAAGCAGTAGCTAGGAGGTCCAGATGTGGAAGATTCAGGAGTACCTACTCAGTCGCCCCCGAGGACCAAAGGAGAGTTTGGAGAACCCAGCACCAGCACCAACATCGACCCGTACCCATAGGAGAGTCTTAAAAATATGTAATAAACACGCGTAGTTACGCGAGAGAGTATTTAGTTTCTTTCTTTTAATGGTTGGACAAGTGTTAGTTGCATGGTTGGATGTTTATAATTATGAATAATGTTTGATTTGGATCTTTGATATGATTGTGATGACTTGTGGGCATGTCCACGGTCATTTAGTTAAGGTTAAGGTTTAAGGATATTATGAATAAATAGTTGAGTTTCGTTTTATCATGCTGTCCATTCTGTATCATTCGGAGCAGTCTATCTTTATCTGTTCATATCTCATAATCTAGATATCCAATGATCATGAAATTTTTATGGAATTAAGTAGACTTCAACATATTTCTTTTGGATCTAGAATCACCTCAATACCTATTATAAATTGGGAGATACAGTTGTTTTAAGTTGAGGTTTCTGTGCTGTCAGAATTCTAGAATAGTACTGCTTATCGTCTGTATTTGACTAAGTGAACGTCAGAATCTGGAAAAGTGTTCTAAATGAAAGTTGTAGAGAATTTCATGAGATTTCCAGAAAGGTAAAATACGCAATCATATGATAAACAGAGAGTGAGATATTCTCGTTTTACAGCACTGCTATTGTCCAACTCGCTGGAAAAGTTCAGAACAAATACCTTCTTGCATACCCTACATTTATCTCTTGTCTACACCTACTCTTGTTACACCAGTATCTTTTAAGAGTTATATGTTTGGACATGTAAGACTTATATGATGCATCTATAGATGGTGAACACTAGGAGGAACAACCAGGGAGGCGAGGAACTGCCACCACCACCCCCAGTCACCATGGAGCAGCTGATGATGATGCAGACATAGTTGCTTCAGCAGATGGCCCAGAACATGCAGAACATGGGGCAAGGGAATGGGAATGCACCCCCTCATGTCAGAGATAAGAGGGGAGAGTTCCTGAAAGGACACCCACCTGTATTCAAGCACTCTGTCGACCCACTCCAAGCTGACGACTGGCTACGTGCCATTGAGAGGCAACTAGAGATTGCCCAGTGTGATGATAAGGAGAAGGTTTTATATGCTTCTGGATAGTTGCAAGGAGCTGCACTAGATTGGTGGGACTCATTCTGCTTCGGTCATACCAAAGCTAATCCTATCACTTGGGCTGAGTTCCACAGTGCCTTTCGCACTCACCACATGCCTGCAGGACTGATGAAGCTAAAGAAGGAGTTCTTAGCTCTCAAGCAAGGGAGCATGACTGTTGCTGAATATTGTGACAAGTTCATACAATTGTCACGGTATGCACCAACTGAGGTAGATGAGGATGGAAAGAGGTAGGAGCTGTTTATGGAGGGCTTAAATGATGGTCTTTAGTACTAGCTGTTGTCTCATACCTTTGCTAACTTCCAGCAGCTGGTGGACAAGGCTTTAGTGATTGAGAACAAGCGCCGCTAGATGGAGGACAAAAAGAGGAAATTTCAAGGACAGCAATCCAGGAGCAACTCTCACTTCCGTACCAACCCTCAACAAGCTCAACCTCAGCAGCGCTATCAAGGTCAGATAGGTCCCAACCACAACCAGCAACCCCAGCGTGCACAATAGTAGTAGCAGCAGTACAAGGCACCAGCTCAGCGCCAACAACAGCCCAACAATGTACTAGTGAGGAATAATGCCCCCAATGCTCTGCAGAGGAATGGCGCACCAAAAGCGCCAAATGCAGTTAATGATAACAAATGCTTCAATTATGGAGAGCCAGGACATTACTCCAATAGATGTCCTAAGAAGATGGCTAACTCATAGCAGAATTATGTTCAGGGAAAGGTGAACCACGTGACTGCTGAAACAGCTCAGGAGGCACCGGATGTGGTGATTGGTACGTTTCTGGTCAACTCAAACTCAGCTATAGTACTTTTTGATTCTGGTGCTTCGCATTCCTTCATAGCATATATATTCATAAAGAAACATGGTATTCTAGTAAGTGTTATGAAGAAACACATGTTAGTAAGCTCACCTAGTGGGGTAATGAAAGTAGGGTGGATATGCTTAGCTGTTAGTCTCAGCATAGGGGGGTAGAATTTCAAGCAAATCTTGTAGTCATAAACTCCACCGGTATTGACGTCATCTTGGGTATGGATTGGTTAAGGTTGCAGAAAGCAGTTATTAATTGTGGCAATAGTTCTATGAATCTTACCACTTCATCTAGAGAGGAAGTTGTGTATGTGGCAACTCAGTCAGTTGCAGACATCTGCCGGGTTAATCAGTTGGAGGGCACAATCTGAGAAGATATAAGGATAGTAAATGAGTACCCAGATGTCTTCCTTGAGGAATTGCCAGGTATGTCACCTAACCGAGACATCGAGTTTATAATTGAACTTTTACCTGGAACTACACCCATAGCTAAGAGACCCTATAGAATGGGAGTGAATGAATTAGCAGAACTTAAGAAACAATTAAGGGAATTGTTAGATAAGGGTTATGTTTAACCTAGTTCATCACCTTAGGGTGCACCAGTACTGTTTATAGAAAAGAAGGATGGTACACAAAGGATGTGCATAGACTATAGGTCACTTAATGAGGTCACAATTAAGAACAAGTACCCACTACCTAGAATTGATGACCTATTTGACCAATTGAAAGAGGCTTGTGTGTTTTCCAAGATCGACCTTCGATCTGGATACCATCAGTTGAGGATAAGGCGTACTAACATCCCCAATACTGCTTTTGTGACCTGATATGGACTGTATGAGTTCATAGTCATGTCTTTTGGTTTGACAAATGCACCTGCTTACTTCATGTATCTGATGAACAAAGTGTTCATGGAGTACCTTGACAAGTTTATCGTCGTGTTCATTGATGACATATTAGTGTACTCTAAGAATGAAGAAGAACATGAAGGACATTTGAGGTTGGTGTTGCAGAAGCTTAGAGAACATCAGCTTTATGCCAAGTTTAGCAAATGTGAGTTCTGGCTAAAAGAAGTATCTTTCCTTGGTCACATAATCTCTAATGGAGGGGTAGCAGTAGATCCCAAGAAGGTTAGAGATGTGTTGAGTTGGAAGCCACCTAAAGATGTTAGTGAGATTCAGAGTTTTCTTAGTATGGCTGGGTATTATAGGAGATTCATCGAGGGATTCTCTAAGTTCACCAAGCCCATGACTGCTTTGTTAGAGAAGAATGCCAAATTCGTATGAACTAAGCAATGTTAGGATAGTTTTGAGGAGTGGAAGAAGAAATTGACTTCTGCCCTAGTGCTTATCTTACCTGATCTCACCAAAAGCTTCTCTATCTACTATGATGCCTCACAGCAAGGTCTAGGTGGTGTTCTTATACAAGAAGGCAGAGTTGTTGCCTATGCATCTAGACAGTTGAGAAAATATGAGTTAAATTATCCAACTCATGATCTGGAATTGGCAGCTGTGGTGCATGCTCTTAAGATTTGGAGGCACTACTTGATTGGTCATAAGTGTGCGATTTATACGGACCATAAGAGTTTGAAGTACATATTCACACAGTCAGATCTAAATCTGAGGCAGCGTAGATGGCTAGAGTTAATCAAGGATTATGATTTGGATATCCACTATCACCCAGGAAAGGCTAATGTTGTAGTAGATGCCTTGAGTAGAAGGAGTTATGTGAACATGGCCTATACAACTCAACTACCTGAAGAGTTGTGTGAGGAGTTCAAATACCTGAATTTGGGTATTGTGGTCAACACCATGGAGTTAGAGGTAGAACCTACTCTGGAACAAGCGATTCGTAAGGGATAGTTGAATGACGAGAGGATCAAGGATATTACGGAACGTATAGTGATTGGTAAGACCCTAGGATTCTACATGGATGATCAAGGGATAGTATGGTTTGGTAAAAGGATCTGTGTGCCAGAAGTGAATCTATTAGAGAGTCTATCTTGAGGGAAACTCATGACTCAGCCTATTCCATACACCCAGAAAGCACTAAAATGTATCTTGATCTTAAAGAGAAATACTGGTGGTATGGACTAAAGAGAGATGTAGCTGAACATGTGGCCATATGTGACACGTGCCAAAGAGTAAAAGCAGAACATCAGAGGCCAGTAGGTTTGCTATAGCCTATGAAAATACCTAAGTGGAAATGGGAAGAAGTTGGAATGGACTTTATAGTTGGATTACCCCGTACACAGAGAGGATTTGACTCTATCTGGGTGATTGTAGACCGTCTAACAAAAGTGGCACATTTCATTCCAGTTAAGGTAACTTATTTGAGTGCAAAGTTAGCAGAGTTATATATGGAGAGGATTGTATGTTTACATGGAGTACCAAAGAAGACTATTTTGGATAGGGGTACACAGTTCACATCACATTTTTGGCAGAAATTGCATGAGTCCATGGATACGAAGTTGAACTTGAGCTCAGCTTACCATCCTCAAACCGATGGACAGACCAAGAGAACAAATCAAATCTTAGAAGGTATGTTAAGAGCTTGTGCTCTGCTATATGGGACAAGTTGGGATAAGAGTTTACCTTATGCCGAATTCTCCTATAATAATAGCTACCAAAAGAGTCTCAAGATGGCACCATTTGAGGCATTGTATGGCAGGAAGTGTAGAACCCCATTGTTTTGGAATCAAACGGGGGAAAGTCAAGTCTTTGGACCAGATGTTTTGCAATTGGCAGAAAAACAAGTACAAGCAATAAGGCAAAACTTGAAGGTTGCACAGTCTCGACAGAAAAGCTATGCGGACACGAGAAGAAGAGATTTGGTGTTTGAAATCGGTGACTTTGTCTATCTCAAAGTTTCACCTATGAAAGGAGGTAAGAGATTTCAAGGGAAAGTTGTCACCTAGGTATGTGGGACCATTCAAGATCATCAACATGAGAGGAGAAGTTGCTTACCAGCTAGAGTTACCAGAGCAGCTCTCAGGTGTTCATGATGTCTTCCATGTGTCACAACTTAAGAAATGTTTGAGAGTACCTGAGGAACAACTACCTTTGGAAGAACTGGATATCTGAGGGGATTTATCATACAAAGAATATCCAGTAAGAATCTTGGAAATAGTGGAGAGAATCACAAGAAGCAAAATAATAAGGATGTGCAAGGTTCAGTGGAACAGACACTCAGTGGATGAGGCAACTTGGGAAAGAGAGGAAGATCTAAGAACTGACTATCCCAATCTCTTTGAACCATCCGAATCTCGAGGACAAGATTCATCTTAAGGGGGGTAGGTTTGTAACACCCAAAAATTCTACTACAAATTAGCAATTTATTCCTATCCTTTAATACATTTTCTAGGTATTTTTAACTTAGTCTAAATATTAAATATTGGATAAATAAAATAAACTATAAGTTTAGAAACTTGTTTGTTGCATTCATGCTAGAGCATATGGTTTTGATTGAGTGTAGGGTTAGATGAATTGAAGTTGAACTCAAATCACATTTGAATTTGACTTAAAACTGAAAATAGAGGAAATAGATTTGATTTTGAAAATTTCATTTTTCTTCCATTTTGGCCCAACACCAGGAATCGGCCCAGCCTCCCGCACCGGCCTGTTTTTCCCCTATGGCCTTTTCCTACTACCGCGCGCAGCTCAGCATGCCGCCAGGCCCACTGCTCGGCCTACCTTGCGTTTCCTCCCATGCGCGCACCACTCGGTGGCCCAGCCTAGCGCACCGGCCCGCTCGGCCTACGCCACCCGTGCGCCTGCGCCGCTCTCTTCCTTCTCTCCCTCACTGTGCTCTAGACCCACCCATCAGCGCCGGCCTTCCCTTCTTCCTCAGCGCTATTCTTTCCTTTCTAGCTTCCGGTGGTGGCACTCCCGTATGGAAAGCCACAGCGCTGTCGCCCACAGAAGGAAAGCGACCTCCTCCGCCTGAATCCGCCACTTCCCTTCCCTATTTCCCCCACCAGCTGGCCTATATAACCCTGGGCCGAGCCCCGCCTCATCTCCCATCCTCTGCTCACAGCCAAGAATCCACCGCCGCCATAGTTCCCCTCTTCGCGCCTCAATCGTCGACGCTGACGTGACTCCGAGCTTTGCCGTGCTTTCCCACAGCCAAAGGTACACTTGTCTCGTCATTTTGGTCACGAAAACCCCAGATTGAGCCTCACCCACATGTACTCTCTCTCACAAGAGCCCCACCGCTATCGACCAAGCCTCTAGAACCCGTCCTGAACGCCGAGATCACCTTCATTGGACTCATGGTGAGCTCCTGACCATGCCCGTACCCTCCATTCATGATTTTGTGCCCTAGAATGCGGTACCGGCGAACCCAGCCGTCATTGGCCATGGCGCCGCCGTCAGGCCCTTCTTCCCTGGTGACCCGCTGCCACCGCTCACTCTGGCGCCGTCAGATCTAGACGGACGGTCTAGATTACACCGTACTGGTTCGGTCCACCATTGGACTGTGGACTCGATCCACAGGGCTACGTCAGCACGCCCACGCCTGCATGGTGCACTGCACCTATCAGAAGCCACCACGTGGCCGCCCAGTCAGTAGCCGCAATCAAACCGCTGACAGCTGCGCTCATTTTTCAGAAAAGCCCCTCTGTTTTCTCAGAATCAACCCGCAGTCCATTTTAATTCAAAATAGTTATTTTTTAGTCCTATTTTTATTCGGTTCGGCCCCTGTACTTCCAGATTTAATGCCCACAGTCCTATACCATGAGAATTTATATTTTTAATTGTTTTAATTCAAAAATAGGTTCAATTTATTTAGAGAAATGCCATTACATCTTATTTCATGCATAACTTTCACGTTTTAAGTCTGATTTGAGTGATTCTTTCGCTGACGTGTTCGTAGCAATGCGTAGAATAGATTTGTAAGCTTTTCAATGTATGTTTTCACTGTTTGGTGTACTGTTCTAATGGAAGTCTATCTTGTATGTATGTAATGATTGGTATGATGCTTGATTGATGATTGGATCACGATTAGAGGGTGAGTCATTTGAGGTGACTGAGGACCCCCAGCAGGATCAACAGTACTCCCAGGATGACTTTGACAAAGGCAAGTTTACCAAAGGCCCCTTGTTACCTATGAACTATTACCACTTACATTCATGCATGTGTTTAATTTGAAATGCCTTTAATGATTTTACCTAGATGATTACTTGCACCACATATCCTTGATTCCGAGGATTTTTGGGTAGGCATTTTGGATAGATGCTGCAGCGCTTAACATGAAGTAATTGTTAAACATGATTAAAGGCTATATGCAATGTGATAAAATGGAGCTTTTTAGCAATAGATAGGGGGCTGGAGTACGGGGTTGAGTACTCTAGTGCTTCTCCATAAGGACTTAATCCTGAAGCGGCAACCCAGGAGGGACCGTACAACCCCGAGTGTCACATGGCTCTGACTTTAACCTGTTAACTAGATTGTACTAGCTCGTTTGTAGCTCTAGTAAGGGGTAAGAGGGTATCTTTCCTTTTTCTATTAGGGTGTGCACCGTGCTGCGATGCCCACGCGTGCCATTCCTTTGTAGCTATGACCTATTAGTGCAACTAGCTAAGGGTTTCATAGTGAAACTCTGCCACACTTCTTGGGAAGAGGTGTAGTGGGTCTCGTGAACCCTAGCATTGGGAATCATGGCTCGGTGGGTAAAGATGTACAATTTCTGTAGAAATAATTAACCTGTCATTATAGCCGTGCTCATGGATACGAGAGGTCTGGATCCTTTGAGATTAGTGGTTGCTGTGGATGATGGATGGTTGGGAATTGAGATAAAACTTGATGATACTTTAATACCACTTGGGAATTGGGACTATTCATTAAAGTAGTGATTTAGGATGCTAAAATTTGATTAACTAAAATTGCGAACCGCAGTCAAACAGTGTCAAGCCTTTTTGAGCCTCATAGATCCCTTTGATATACTTGCTAAGCATGGTGAGCTTACACTTGCTTTACATCCAATGAAAATCCTGGATGGGTAACAGATAATGGATATGAAGAGTTTTCGGAGGATGTCCAGGACTACTAGGGAGACGTTCACCAGTTGGAGTCCCTATGGCAGTTGGGCTAGTTATTTCACTGTGATTGTAATAATATTGCCTTTGAGCAAACTTTGTATTTACTTTATGATGAGATATGCGATGTAATAAGTACTTTGCTTTAATACTATTGCAATTTGTGATATATGTGTGTGTTTGGACATGCTGGGCGCACATATATGAGTACTTGGTTTTGCTATGTGAAATTGGGTGCGACATAGAACCAGGTGATCAATTTTGGCACATCAGGCCATATACCGTCGTCGGCTCAAAAAATAGCACCATCAATTCAAAGGATCCGTAGAGATATAGATCCTTTTGTCTATAATCAGAGACTTCAAGCAGCAAGCTAGCAAAGGACCCAACAGATAGAGGTTCCACAAGGATATCACTATGGATCAGACTATAACACCCTTCACATGATTCCAAATCCAGGGTATCAAGGCACACGGGATTTCAATCCACAGATGGGTCAGCATATACAAAGAAATCCAAATTCAAATACTGATGAGTTGCTGCTGAAGGTAACCAAGATGATGAAGAATTAGTTCGGTCTGAAGCCAAAAGGGCCAACCTTCTCATACAAACACTCATATCTAGAATGGTATGATTTAGTTGCTCTTCCCACAAATTACAGGCTCCTAGAGTTCGCTAAGTTCACTGGCCAAGATAGTACAAGCATGATAGAATATATTAGTCGGTATCTTACGCAATTGGGTGAATCATCAGTTGAGGATGCCCATCGACTTTGTTTCTTCTCCTTGTCCCTATCAGGGCCAACCTTCACTTGGTTTTCATCATTGCCAGTTAATTTCATTGCCAATTGGGCTAACCTAGAGAAGAACTTTCATACATATTTCTATACTGGGACCAGAGAAAAGAAGATTACCGATTTGACAACTATAAGCCAGAAGACTAGTGAATCGGGCATTGAGTTTCTTCAGAGGTTCCAAGAGACTAGGAACTTGTGCTTCTCCTTAAACTTGGCTGATGATCAACTAGCTGCTTTAGCCGTTCAGGGAATGCTGCCAATGTGGAAAGAAAAGATGCTGGCATAAGAATTTGATAACTTGGGTCAATTGGCTCAATGAGTGGCAGCAGTCAATAGCCAATTCCAGAGTATGTGCAGAGATACCCGATTTCAGAAAAGTACCATAGTGGTCGAGGCTTACAATCCATACTCAGTCGATGATGACTATGAAGATGAAGAAGAAGTGGTTGCTGTGGCTGAATGGAATTGGGACAAGAAAACAGTAATGGTGCCAAATCCTTGGGGAAGAGGAGTCGATGAGAGCTATGACTTTAATGTCACAAAATCAGACAAGCTCTTCGATTTCTTGCTTGAGAAGGGGCAGATCAAGTTGCTCGATGGTCATGTTATGTTGCCCCCTGATTAGTTGAAGAATAAGAAGTTCTGCAAGTTCTATAACGCTACTTCTCTTTCCACTAATGAATGCAGAATCTTTCGATAGCATATATAGAGGGCTGTTCAGCAAGGGAGGCTTAAATTTGATATGCCTCGGAAAATGAAAGTTGATGATAATCCTTTCCTAGGAGATCAAAACATGGTTGATGCTAGGCTGATCAAAGGAAAGACTAAGGTCCTAACATCAACCAAATCAAAAGAAGCTGGAATAGTCGATCCCAAGATGCAAATATCGGCCAACAAATACAGGGAAATTAAGAGACATCACGATGAGCAAAAGTGCTGATATGAGTAGGGAGAAACATCAAAAGCCATGACGACAAAGTCACGAGTTACATCTCAAATTCTGTTGAATAAGTGACAGTGACAAAAAGAAAATGATTATCAGCGTTGGTTAAAGGATCAAGAATACCAGCGTCAACTGAAAAAAGAGAGGTACGAAAGGAAACAAGCCAAATCACATTGGAATTGTCCTTTCTTCAGACATTGCTGGAATGAAGGTTTGAAGTTGCCTGCCAGACATGACTATCCAGAATGTAGTAATCAGTATTGGGAGTTTAGACAATCTCAAACCAACCACTGGTCTATCCATGCTCAAGATGCATATCATCATAATAATATGGATCGACGCTTAAAAAATAAAAGTGTTCATGATTAGCTTGGAAAGCGACTTGTTGACCAAGACTGGACTGATTATAGAGAAGAAGGCAACGAAAGAAAATATGTTTGGTAGGAAGGCCAATGGTGTCTGGGAGGTTTAACAAGAAGCCAGAAGAGAAGGGTGTAACGCTTAAGGAATAAAGAGTTGGAATAGGCTCAGGTGCCTGATAAACCTCAAGTATGGCGTACCAAACAAACAACCGATAGAAAGCAACCATCGGCTAATATCCAAATGGCTTTTCTATTGCCATCAGAATTCAGAGCTCCAGTAGGTCAAGAAGTTTATTCAAATTTTGATGAGTCAGAGTATGAGGAGATAGTTGCCAAGTTGATGGTTGTACAACAAGCAATATTTGATAGACCAGTCAAGCATCGACACTTAAAGGCTTTATATATGAAAGGTTTTGCTGATGGGAAGCCGATGAACAAGATGTTAGTGGACGGAGGTGCTTCTATCAATCTTATGCCTTACACCACTTTTCATAAACTTAACAAAGGGCCAGGAGATCTAATGGAGACTGACATGATGCTTAAGGATTTTAGAGGTAATGCGTCTAAGACCTGGGGTGCAATAAACGTCGAACTAACAATCGGGAGTAAGACTCTGCTCACCACATTCTTCGTCATCGATGGAAAAGGGTCGTATAGTTTGCTCCTCGGTCATGATTGGATTCATGCAAACTATTGTGTGCCATCGACCATGCATCAGTGTTTGATTTAATGGCATGGGGATGTTGTTGAACTGGTTCGTGTTGATGAGTCTGTGAGCATCGCAATAGCCGATCTAGTCTTCTAGGAACTAGGAGACTTCAAATGCTTTTCTGGCAAGTTATGGGAAGGAGGTTTCATTAAGATCAGTAATGAAAGTCAATAGCTGATGCACGCGGTCGGCTCTGAGAGTTTGTTTTAGTGAATAGTCATGACTTCACGTTGGCCATTGGAATAAAGGAAAATAAGCATTAGTTCTCAGTATGGGTTTAGGCCGAAGTATGTGGACGCTGAGTCAAATTATAAGTGTGATTCAGAGTTAATGGATTTCTTAAAGGAGTTCAATTTTGCTTAATGGGATGCTTGACCTGGGTTGATTAGTCATTTGACCTTTGGTATGAAAAGTTCTACGGGACATTATCCTGGCATTTGATCAATACTTGATAGCCGATTCATTTGGTCGTTGGGTCTAATAGCTGGTACTAGAAAGGTATCACCTCTAGTTCAAAAAATGAAGAAACTTAAAAGACATGAAAGCTGATACGATATGTATCGCCTCTAGAGCAAAAAATAAAAACAAAAATAGTCATACATGAGAGCATTGCACTGAGACACATTCATGAAAAGAATAGGAGTCTTTATTCATCAGATTACCCTAGATACAATCTAATCAAAGACCTTGTTCACCACATTCTGGGCGGATGTGATGTCTACTATGGCCTCCGCTGCCATAACAAATTCTTCAAGCTAGTCCTCATGTTCCTCAGGGCCATCGCCAAATGGGAAGCCAACCTCCATGGCGTGGAGGTCATGCCCGGTCTGGACCTGCATCGTGGTTAGCGCCACCTACGCACCATGACGAACACTGTGGAGGGCAATCTCCTGAACGTGGGCCAGGACATCTTGGGGACGAGCGTCAATGAGGGAACCCCGAGCATTGACGGCGTCCGTGGCCGCATTCGCCGCTAGTTGGAGAGACTCCAACTGCACCATTTGGGCTGGTGATTACAGAAGACTGTCAAGACAAAGGTAGTGGAAACTAGAATAGAAGCATTCATGGAACTCATCTTACCTGCCACCGCGGCGTCAGACTCAGCCAGCCACGCTCGATCGGCGCTGGTCTCCTCCTTAGCCGCATTAAGGGCAGCTTGGAAGACCCCTAGAGGAATCTCAAGCTGGCCATTGTTCCAAATCGCCTCAGAATAGCGGTCCTCGGCCACCCTCCATTCTCAGAAGAAGCATCGGGCATTGTCGCCGTTATACGAGTTGGAAGAATCCGACAACAAAGTCAGCATAGAAGATGCAGCATCAGCGGGCTTGCCGGTTCTAGGGAAAGGACGAAGGTTGTCGTTCACGACAAACCTAGAAACAAAATGGAAGAGTTCATCACTATGAGCAGAAGATTACAGATCATCACCGTGAGCAGAAGTCATCAATCTCACCTCATGCGTCAGAGACGCTGGTTCATCAGCATGTTCTCCTCTAGGATCTCCTTCACCGCGTGCTTGCCTCAGTTGTCCTTACCGGCCATGAAAGATGATTGGATCTACTGAAGGGAGAAAGAAAACCACTATAGGGTTTCGGTAGGTGGAGGAAAGCAAAGGAACAGTTGTGAATGGAGATGTGTTCGAGGCCAAAGCCCTCGACTGGTATTTGAAGACATGAAGTGAAGAGGTGGACGTCTCGGGACGCGCAAAAGGCAATCACAATTAATAAAAGGTGAAGCGCCACTTCATCAAGGTCAAAGAGAATATGGTGTTGGGTGATTAAGGACAGAAGATCGAGGAGTTCGCTTAATGAAGGCCGTGTTTTTAGACTTAATTAGATTAAGATTAGAAGTCTGGGATCAACTGTATCAAATCAGCTCTTTAGCCAAAACAAGAAGTACAAATAAATAACGAAGAGTACGATCGATTCTACATAGGATATGTGTCAACATACAAATTACAAGTTTAGAGCATCCTGGATGACTTTCAATACTTCTAGCCCGATAGCATCAGCTTCTGTAATCTTTTGCTTGTATTCTTTGGTTGTTCCAGGAGTGTTCTCAGGGCTACTTTGGATGGCTCTGCTTTCTTTTACTTTGGCCAATAGTTTCTGTTTCTTCTGTTTGATGGCATTAGGTATTTGGGCCAGAGTGGATTTTCAATGATCAATGTCAGCCTGCACATTTTCTAGCTCCTTCTCAAGTCCTGCACGCTTGATTTCCAGTTAGGATAACTCTGGATCGGTCCTGAGGGAAGAGTTCTTCAAATCATCAATCAATTGCATCAGCACTTTAGCCTCTTGCTTATTGGAATTCCCCTTGGCCAGCAAGGCTTCACAATTGGACAAGTTCCTCTAGGTCTTTTTCACCTTTAGGGCCTGATCTTCAAAGATAGACAAAGATGACAAGACTCTAGAGAGGGCTGGGGATGGATCACCCTTAATAACCAAAAAGGCTCTCTGCATTGAATCAGTATCTTGGACCAAATCAGCTATATTCCTCTCAAATATTGGTAGTATATTTCTTAGCCAATTTCTATTCTCCTCCAATAAAGCTTCATTAGAGGAAGTGGCTGACGATCTAATCTCATCTTCATCAAAATATTCCTCAAGATTGAAAGAGTAGCTTCGGGCTGGAGGATCGAGTGACTATGTATAACAGAAATCTTGATTAGAAGGATCAGATCAGTTTATAATAGATTGAACAAGTAAAATGAGATACAGTACCTTTTTTGTGGTAGCTTCTATCTGAAGGGGAGGAACAACTGACAATACACCTATAATATCTGGTTGAATTGGCTCAAAAATCGCAATGTCGGCATCTGCAAGCATCAGAAGATTTTCAGTTCATGTTTGCTACGAAGAGATAAATTGAGCAAATAACTCCCTTACCATCAGTTGTTTGCTGGACTGGGGAATCAACAATCTGAGTGTCGATGGCAGCAAGACCACCTTCAACATCGACAGAATCATTGAGCGGGCTATTAGGCTCCCAATCCTATGCAGGTGTTTCCTCAAGAAGTATCTGGCACAGTAAGAAGTCAGATGAAGGGTAAAAACTGAATGAAGGAAGTTAAATAAAGTACCCCAATAAGCATCAAGGATAAAACTCACATTTTCTGTTATTGTGGAAGTATCGGTTATTTCAACCAAAGTCAGCTCCTTTCATGGATCAGCTGATGGAGGTTCAGTTGATGCAGAGTCGGATGCCTAGGATAGCAGTTTCGCACCTAAGGCAGGTTGAGACACAATGCTCAATAACTATGAAGGAATGAAATCAGCAATGGGATATCATTTTGAGAAGAAGATGAATTGTTTACCTGAGTAGCTGATAGCCTCATTCTGTGGAGTCTCTTCCCAGTGGTGGTTTTCTAGGTTGTCTCTTGAGCTGCCTTGCACTTTGAAGATTGATACGTCATGATAGTAGAGGCAGCCTAAGTTTTTATCAATTTTTTCAATGAAGGTGCAGCCGATCCCATTCTTGAAACCAGGCATGGTGGTTGGTAATCTACTGGACGCCCCTTCCTATCCAAGCTTGGAGGATCAAATTCAACATCCTAAAAAGGTCAATTAGGACGGTTGGCAGAGGAATTCATCAAGCATTTTTCTTGAAAAGAAATAGCAAATTACCTCTCCGTCAGAAGCAAATTCTCCATCCAGGGCTATACAAAAAGGGTGGACCAATCCACAGAAAATATGGGAACGCCATTCTTGCCACCAGGAGTCGAAAAGGGTAGAAGAGAGGCTGACTCTAATCCAATCATGCAATCAAAGGGAAGGAAGATCTGATCCTAGCTAAAAAAACTCTTCTGGCTTCCAATACTCCACTGATATCTTCTCGTGGCTTCAGTATGTTCTTGAAGAATAGCTGAGGAGGTAATTGGCCAAAACCAAACTGACGAGCTACAAAGGATGGGTTGTAAAATTCATATATTGGGAGGTTGCCTAGAATGAAAGAGCCTATAGCCATTTTGCCACAGCCATGATGAAACTCGACTGGAAGAACATAGGGCTTGACAAAAGAATTAAAGATTGTAGCCACCACATCGTCCGAATAACCTGACTCAAATCGAAACTTGAATGGAAGGCCAACTCATCATTCTCATCATCATACGATAGCCAAGTCAGGATGTCCACACCAAACCCTCTATAGAACTTCTTGAAGAGATGGCCAATATTGAAATCGATTGTTATGGCCGATGTAGCCTCACCATAGCTCATGCACTGCCGAGTTCTTCCTTCTTCACCTCTATATTCCTCATCAAAGTTGGAAGAAGGAAAACTCAGACTTTTGAGATCACACCTCACAAACTTATGCATATATAGGTTTAGCCACAGTTGTATTAACCACCAAGGGCCACTAACAGTATGCACTGGTTCATTCTTTAGCAATTGGGCAGTCACCTGGTACATCAGATGATAAGCAGCTCCTAGCAAATACTTTCCAAGAGGGATATCCTTGCCTAATGCTAGGTGCTCCGCCATGAGCTTATGATTGTAGGTTGGGCCATAGGATGACCCATAGAGAATGAATCTTTCTAGCCATATGTTCAGAAAGGCCACGTATTCCCTTTCGCTAATAGCTGATCCATCTTCAATGTGGTTTAGAATATATCCGGTCCATCCTGTGTAGTCTACAATTTTGGCTAATTTCTTGGAGCCAGCACTCAAGTACTCGTAAGGCTGCATTGATCCAGTAATTCTAAAGCCGGTCAGCATGTAAACATCGGCCAGAGTGGTGGTCATTGGACCATGACCAAATACAAAGGCATTTAGGGCATTGGACCAGAAATAAGATGCAGAAATCAGGAGTGAATCGTTCCTCTCCATCCTAGACAACAAGAGGGTTAGGCGTTGATTCAGATCATAAAGCTCCCAATTTCCACCTTTTTTCTCAGACACCCTACGAAACCAATTTCTCCATCCCTTAGGCATCTTTGGCCAATTTCTAAAGAGAGTTTTGGTATTCCAAGAGGACAAATCCACTATAGATTGTTTGAAGGGATTTGGTTGGTTTCTTGGTGGATGAAATCAGATGGATCGAGATCACCCATAGGCCCAAGAAAATAGATATTGGGGGCAACAGCTGATGGAATCAAGATTTCGTTCCTCATTTCCTAAGAAATCAGATGAAATCAGTCTAAGGAGAAAAGAAATGCAAGGTAGTGGCTGATAATTGGAGAGTAAAAACTTGGAAACATACCTCAGGGACGTGGTCGATGGTCTCCATTACATCCGAAAAAATGGTTTGAATCTGGCGAAGATCGCTTGAATGATGGCTTATTGGAACTAATGGTTTGCTAGGGTTTGGGGCCTTGGCGATGACAATGTCGACTATTAAAGTTGGCTCGAGAAAGAAGGAGAAAGCAAATAGGCCAAGTGGGTTGGAAAAGATACTTGTCGGTGTTTCGAACAAACACCGGCTAGTTGAAAGGTCCTAATATGGCTAGATGGGGGTGAATAGCCTATTTAAAAATCTTCAAATCAACTAGAGCAATTTGATTAGTATGAAAAATAGCGAAAAGCAAACTTGCTCTAGCTCTACAAGGGTTGCAAGCCACCTATCCAACAATTCTAGTTGCAATGATTCCTAGGCACACAACTTGCAAAGTTACTACTCACTAAGAGCTCTCAATCTTGCTACTCTAAAGAGCTCCACTAGATGAACTTAAAATAACAAAGCAAGCTCTCAATTCTAATTACACTAAAGAGCTTGCCACAACTAGTTTGCAAGAATATAAATGAATGAGTAGGGTGATTATACCGTAGTGTAGAGGAGTGAACCAATCACAAGGTGAATACTAAATCAATCACCGAGAGAATACCAAATGGCAAGAGACAACCGATTTTCTCCTGAGGTTCACGTGCTTCCAACACGCTCCTCCCCGTTGTGTCGACCAACACTTGGTAGTTCGGTGGCTAAGAGGTGTTGCACAAACCTCGTCCACACGATTGGGCACCACAAGAACCTACCCACAAGTGAGGTAACTCAATGACACGAGCAATTTACTAGAGTTACCTTTTGGCACTCCGCCAGGAAAGGTACAACTCCCCTCACAATCACCAGAGACGGCCATGAACAATCACCAACTCGTGCCGATCCTCCACCACTGCACCGAGCCATCTAGGTGGTGTCAACCACCAAGAGTAACAAGCAAAATCCGCAGTGCAACACGAGTACCAAGTACCTCTAGATGCAATCACTAAAGCAATGCACTTGGATTCTCTCCCAATCTCACAAAGATAATGAATCAATGATGGAGATGAGTGGGAGGGCTTTGGCTAAGCTCACAAGGTTGCTATGTCAATGAAAATGTGCAAGAGAGTGAGCTTGAGCCGGTCATGGGGCTTAAATAGAAGCCCCCATGAACTAGAGCCATTGGGCTCCTCACTACAATGAACACGGGTCGATCGGACGCTCCGATCATATTGACCGGACGCTGGACCTCAGTGTTCGGTCGTGCGATGTGTGCCATGTGTCATCGGCTTCAAACGCCGATCGCCCGATTTCAACGGTCAAGAGATGACCGGACGCGTCAGTTAGAAAGTGACCGGACGCTGGAGCACAGCGTCCGATCGTTTCCAGTAAGGTTCCAAATGTGACATTTCATGACCAGACGCGTTCGGTCATGCCCGACCAAACTCACCCAGCGTCCGGTCACACAATGTCTCCTCTGTGTGCCTCACGTCAGCGTACGTCAGCACTAACTGGACGCACCCGGCCAGTGTCCGGTCACTATTAGTGCCAGCGTCCGGTCGAAGACCGAAACACGTGCCCTCTACTGCCACTGACCGGATGCTCCGGTCCAACCAAGACCAGTGTCCGGTCACATACAGTGACCTTCATCTTCTCTATCTAGGGCGCCTGTGGCACCGTCGGACTGTCCGCACTCTACGGGCGAACACTCCACCGATGAAGTTACTAACCCTTGCTCAAATGTGCCAACCACCAAGTGTATCACCTTGTGCACATGTGTGTTAGCATATTTTCACAAACATTTTTAAGGGTGTTAGCACTCCACTAGATCCTAAATGCATATGCAATGAGTTAGAGCATCTAGTGGCACTTTGATAACTGCATTTCAATACGAGTTTCACCCCTCTTAATAGTACGGCTATCTAACCTAAATGTGATCACACTCGCTAAGTGTCTTGATCACCGAAACAAAATGGCTCCTACTATTTTTACCTTTGCCTTGAGCCTTTTGTTTTTCTCTTTCTTCTTTTCCAAGTTCAAGCATTTGATCATCACCATGCCATCACCATCATCATGATCTTCACCATTGCTTCATCACTTGGAGTAGTGCTACCTATCTCATAATCACTTGGATAAACTAGGTTAGCACTTAGGGTTTCATCAATTAACCAAAACCAAACTAGAGCTTTCAATCTCCCCCTTTTTGGTAATTGATGACAACCCTTTCACAAAGATATGAGTTGAAATTTAAATGAATCCATGTTGCTTGCCCAAGCATATTTACCATGTGTAAAGGATATGGACAAGTTTCATGAATCCCAAATGGTAGCAATTTCTCCCCCTACATATGTGCTAAGAGTTTGGATTGTAGCTTGCACATATGCTTAGATAGGAAATATAGGAGACAATATCTACCAAATGATGCTAAGGAATAAGAGATGGACCATTGAAGCGTGATACCAATCGGAGTGCACCAATATACCATCCTTAGCACCATTAGTAACTAGAGATACACAAAAACTAGAATACCCCATGAGATCAATATTACAAGCAAGGGTCTAGTTTCCATAGAATGAACATAAGTCTAGTTACTTTAGCCTATGCATGCTAGTTTTTCATTTCAACATTCAAACCTACAACTAGCATACACCACACAAGCATGGATATTGAAATTAAGAACTTGTACCATGCAAGCAAATATATGAAATGCACATTCAAATGCAACATACAAGTTTATGAGCTTGTTCCCCCTACTTGTGTGCAATTTTGATTGATCCCCTTATAATGTCATTTCATTTGTTTGCTCCCCCTATCTTACTATCTTTGTGAATTTCTCTCCCCCTTTGTCAACAATTAGCACAAAAAGAGGGCTCAAATTTTAGATAGGTTGGGGTGAAACCATGTGAAGTGAGGATCATTTTCCCAAATTGGTTCAATCTAGATTACTTGCAAAAGTTATTTAACTCAGTTTGATCCAAGGACAAGCTTCTTCACACCTCCAAATAAGGGTTATCTTGTACCATGTTGAGTTAAACACTTATAGCTCATTTTATAGATCAAACACTAGGTTTACAAGCCCACAAACATGTCATATGCTACCACTAGATCATTTCAAACATACAAGCAATAGTGGCTAGTGAGCGGGCCATCGAGGTCCTGGCTGAGCTAGAGATGGAGTGGGATCTCAGGCGGGAGGCCGAGGATAGGTCCATGGCCCTACAGCAGAGGGTGGACTAGGACGCCGAGGTGATCACCCGGTTGCGCGGGGAGTGGGACGAGCTACGCTGAACTGAAGAAAGACTTCGCTCGGAGCATGGCATGGCCCACGAGGAGCGTGACTGGGCCGTTCGAGAGTGCGACGAGGCGCGTTAGGTGGTCAACTCCCTCTGGGTGGATCTCGAAGTCACGATGAGCCGGAGGTTGGACGCCGAGAGTGTCTCGACTAGGCTAGGCAAGGAGCTTGTAGAAGTGCGAGGGATCCTTCGAACTGAGAGTGACGAGCATGACCTTCTGCAAGCCGCTGTCGGGGTGGTCATCGACACCCTGAGGGTGGCACAGCTAGAGGGAACTAGCTTGCTTGCGGCTCGTGCCGCGAGCATCACCGCACGGGTAGGCCAACTTGAGGAGGACGCCTTTCACGCCGGGATCACCTAGGCCTTTGCTGTTGCCCGTTCTCATTATGATCGAGAGATCAACTTGGAGGTAATGAGCCAAGGCTTCGCGCCTGTCTATGAAGATGCTGAGCTGGACGATATGGAGAAGGCGGTGACTCCCCTTGCGCGGAACCTGGCGAATAGGATGAAAAAAACAGTTCTCCCTCTACGGAAGTAGTTAGTTGAATCAGTTCGATAAGCATTTATTCGTAATACGTGAACAAGTGTCTGAAAACGGATTCGTGGCTTTGTTTCGTAATTTCATTTCGATTGTTTTGATCTTACCTTTTTTCCTTTTTGTGATGAAAAAGATTTACGCGATCGACCCTTCCATTTGTTAAGACCATAGGGCCCGAGGTGTTTAGGAGAAATTTTGATTGTGCTGGTGAGCAAAATTACCATAGCTGTCTAGGCATGGGCCTTTTGCGGTCTTGCCAATCTGTTCCCCCAAACCTTGCTGCCAATCTTGATGCGAGGAAGAGGTCTGATGTAATGACTTTTTTGAAAAAAAGAAAGGAGGTACCCATACCTTTATCAGCCCCTGAGTGAGATCCGACCCCTTGCGGTTGCTGGGGTTAGATGTTACTAGAGACCAAAGCGAGGGAAACGAACTTACATTTGTATTCACTTGTACCTCTTACTTAGGATTTTGGCGATCGCTGCATCACCGTGTGTTTGGTCTTATTGCTGGTCCGGCCTTCCCCAAGCCCCTAAGCGTGGTGGGGATTCGGTCAAGGGTCGGTTCATCTTGTGACTGTCACCCCGTCCATAGCTTTTCACAGCTGGAGGGGTTAAGGCGATGTCACTTGCCTCGATGGCTCGAGTGACGTGCTTCATGAGCTTGCTTACGGGGATGTTCGAGCAGAATCCGGTCCTGTCGCTTTGCGACAGAGTCGGCAAAGCCCTCGGGTGGCATTCTGTTGCTCCTTGCCCCGCCTTCCAACATATTCCCCCTCAATGGGGTTTCTATGGGCTCGGCTAGGGGCCATGTTTCACGCATTACCCTGTCCTCGATTTTTGCAACTGGAGGGGCTGAGTTGATGATACTTGCCTTGATGGCTCGAGTGTCGCGCTCAATGAGCTCGCTAATGGGTATGTTCATGTGAAATCTGGGTCCATCATTCGCTGATGGGGTCGGTAGAGCCCTCATGTGGCATTTCACTACTTCTTAACCTGCCTCCCAGTAGATGCCTGAGCCATTCGATAGGCTCAGGTGGCCTGTTGGCCTCCCCTCGATGGAGATTCTATGGGTTTGGCTCGGAGTTAGAATCGAACAAGAAAGGTCAAGACATCCTTGTTCGCTTTTAAGCGGGGTCAGTCAAGGCCGCTGGGGCTCGTCTGTGTTTTTCTCCCCTGGCTCTGTTTGACGCAAGGCGACCTCAAGCCCTTTGTGGGCCGGCCTTCGAACCTCGGCCGGTCGCTGCTCATATTGAATGAGGCGGCTGCCACTTCATGACGCGACACGAAGCGTTGAGATGCAGAGATTTGCATATGCAATGTTTGGACATATGGATTTAGTGTATCACTTAATTGAAACGAAAGTGGAATTTGGTAATGTTACCTTGGCGATATGTGTCACAGAACCGACTAATTTATAAGAGCACAAGTACAAAAACAATCGCCAAAACGATCAAATTCTCGCACTTGAGCCCATATAAACCCAGTAGTCAACTGAAATCTCGAAGGATTTCAAACCAACTTGCATACAACCAAGATCATAGTAATTCAACATAATATATCGTACATTACAACATTTCATAGATGGTTTGCAAATAGGTTACAACACCTCAGAGTCATCGTTATTACAAAACAAGTCTTGTAAAGTACGTGGAAGCAAATAGTTTAACTTACACACCCGAGTTCAAATACAAATACTGGTTTGCTGATCACAACCCGCAAAAGCATTGAGATAAGGGAAACAGATATCATGCCCATGATCTAGTCTTCGTCACCCGCTGGGTGGAGACAATACTTATAGAATCCTTGATATAGAAGGACATCTGCAACAAGAGAGAATAAACCCAGAGTACGAGAATGTACTCAGCTAGACTTACCCGTCGGAAACCAAAACAAATGACACCAAGGATTATGCATAGCTTAATTTCATGGATCTAGCTGACACTTTCTTTTTGCGGAAAAGCATAAGTAATCATGATCAACTCTTAACCTGAACTAGCAGTGACTTTTAGCCATTAACCTATCATCTATATTAGCACATGTACTAAGCAATCATTTGATTAAGATGCAAACATTAATAACCATATCAGGTATAAATCTTGGCAGCATTATCATCATCATCCATTTAACCATATCGTTAAATTAATTGAATCTATGTTTTCGCTGCTCAGTCAAGTTCTCACTATCCGGGAGAGATGGCAATTCGAATCGATTCCTATCCAGCTGGAGGGGTATTCCTAAACATAAACCTTGCTTCCCCCATCAGGGTCGCAAACGAGTCACCTTTGGTATGATTCAGAAGTCGCGAGTCTGAACAGATCGACATTCTCAGAGAACCACTCTACCAAGGTTGTTTGGGACTCTAACCCGCCTTGGACTTATGCCAATGGCTCTCCGCACATCCTTACTACCTCCAGAATGCACGCCACTACTCGCGTCCCTGGCCTGAGTCGAGATACTAGGCTTCGTGGTTGGAATGACTTATCCGGCCAGCTAAGTGTTAGGCTGCGTTCAACATGACATAAGGACGTACAACGTATCGGTCATTAAACGACACAGATGGAGTCACTATGTCCAACCTACACAAGACTCCGCCCAGTCTTAATTCATTATTAACATAGTTCTTTTCCATGATAGCAAATATAGCCAATCATGATCCACCTCATCCTAAAGCTCATAGGTGACAGGAAATCACCTGACTTCTACCGCACTAAGCATGGCTAAGCATTTAACCCGTTCCTGAACTTAAATAGGATTCTAGTGCGCTATCTGGACAAGGATGGATATATAATGCAACAATTGGTTCCAACCAATTCCTATACTTAATGCATCATCAATGAATAAAAGATACTCAATATATTTGTAAAAACATGGGAGGCTTAATATGCAAATTGGTCCCCGGAGGCTTGCCTTTCAGGAAAGAGGAAGGATGGTGGCCAGGGCACTTGGGCAACTCCTCCTTGGCGGCTGCTTCGTTGGTTTCCTGCACCTTGGGCTCCTCCTCCTGGTTGGCTCCCTCGAATTTCAGCAGCGTCACTCCCTCCGGCACACCTATTGCATGTATGCGCACGATAAATATCATGGATGCACATGAACGAAGTTAGGGATGCCCGGGGAATGCACATGCTCACTGCAGTCCGTATATTCCAACTTAAGCTCTATTCAAATCACTTTAACTTACCAAGTTTATATAACCTAATGTATAATTGCTCATCTTCAGTTAAGGACCTAGCACCTGCACCTAAGCATGTTCTCAAGTTAGGCTAGTCCCAAAACAATCAACGAGAACATTGCAATAAATCATACACATAAGCATTTGCATTTCAGCAAAATAGGAACTATGTAGCGGTATAGTAAACTGGCCATAACTGGAGATTTAGAAATCCAAATGACATGCAACAAGATAATTTGGAAATATTATAAAATTGTCTACAATTCATTTTCATACCACCAGGCCTGATTCTATCCTTTACTAGGTCAAATTCTTTCATCAACAGAAATCTGTCTTCACAAGACAGAGAGCAGACACAACTGTGATCCAACTTTAAATGACTGTAACTCCTAAACTACTAGGCCAAATGCCACTAAATTTTGACAGGAGCTAGATACACCAGTTATCTACAACTTTTGTATTCACCACATTGCCAACAAACCAAATTATCATGGGAAACTTTGCAAAGTCCCCAGAACTATCCCGAAAGACACGATGCAGAAAAATAATTATTAACTTATGTTGCAAACATATAATTGGACAAAACTAACTTTACTCACTCATCACACATATCATAAGAACACCAGAAAGTAAGGTGTTCATCACCAAATCATTTCTTTTAATACCTTTCTTAATTTATTTAATTATTTAAGAGGAATAATAAATATATATGCCAACTACACTATTTAATCTACAACAATTATAATAGGTACTACATGCTCCAAGTAGACTACTATAAAAATTTCACACCATTTGAGCAAGTATAACAGCCTACACAAAAATGATAAGACATAATGGCTTAAAATGGTATAATTAGGAAACCTTAGTGAAAAGTGTCAAGCAACAGATTTTATATTTTTCCTAGCATCCTTTAGGTACTAGGATACTCCCCACAAAATTTCATGGTCAATGGATTCCTAGATAATTTACAAAAATTTACACAAGGATCATTCAATGATAAAAGGAAAATCTATAACTCAAACACCATACATGCAATGACCCTCAAATTTTTACCAGAGCCTCTACTAAGCAAGAATAACTTACCCACAAAATTTCATAATTTTTGGAGCAGAGAAACTCAAGATATAATTTAAACAAATTTGCATGCATTTAAAAACACATTTCAAGTTCCTATTTAATTCATCCAAAATTTCCACTTCAAGTGTTCATGTCATATTTTTCCTATATACTAGACTTCCCTATGATGCTAACAAAATTGGAATCACCCCATTTGGATCCACCAATTTGGAGATACAAAATTCACAAAACAGCATTCAAATCTGAAAATTTGAACAAGCTTCTGAATATACAGTCACTGGCACGCGGGGTCCACAAGTCAGCAGGGCCCGCATGTCAGTGAGATGGAAATAGGGGACGGCGTGGCAGCGGTGAAGCTCGCCGACGGCGGCTTCTCCGGCGACACCGAGGGCACCGGCGTGCTCCCCACGACAATGCGCACCTATCTATGCCCTCACCTCAACCTCTACCGAACTCGAACACTGACGGCGACGTGCATGGCGGACGGTGGAGGAATCCAGCAACGCTCTAGCAACGTCCAGCCATGTAGGGCGCGGCTAAGCTCGGTACGAGCTTCTAGGGCACACGGGGAAACTGAAGGAAGAAAGAAACGAGGATGAGAGGACTCCGGTGGTGGTTGGCCATGGTGAGCTCCACTCCAATGAGGTACGGCCATGGCGACGGTGTTGGAAAAACGGCCAAAGGCCCTCACCTACAGCTCGTCTGGCTCAGCTAGAAGGTCAACGAGGTAGAGGAGGACACGGCGGAGCTTTGGGCAAGCTAGAGGCGTTGATTTTTTGACGGTGAGTGAGCTAGGCGATGGCGGAGCTCGCTCGGCAGCAATGGCGGAGCCAGTGTGCTGTCGCTGCTGCTGCTGTTGTGCACAGAGAAGGCGAAGGAATGGAATGAGACGCTAGGAGACTCATAGGCGCGCTCAGGGGCTTCATTTGGCGTGCGGTAGCCTGATGTGGCCTGCGCGGTCAGGGCGCCGATGACGCGCGACGTACACACGGCGGTGAGACTCTGTTAACGGTCGGTTACTGTAGCATCGTTTCAGTCAAGCCATTGACGCCTGACATCGATACTTGGTGGCCCTTTCTCTCCTAATCCGTTGGTCATTAGCAAAAACAGTCAAGATAAAAGTTGTAGCCCTAAGTACCAGCTACAATTCATATTAAAGAATCATGTTCCAATTCTCAACGGTTGAGGAGTAAAACCATCCCAAAAGTGAGCCAAACAAACTAAACATTGGTTAATGACTTAGAAAATTTTCAGAGTCTCCAACTAGACCTCAAAACTGCCTTGTGGGTTCCTTTAGAGCATGTTCTGCACATTTTCATGACTTGGCTCCTAAATAAAGTTTGTTCCTTATAAAATTTACTACAACTTTGCTTTAGGTTACTCAGACATGCAAACATTCTAAGCTATACTTTTTAAACAGTTAAACCCAGGAGCACTAGGGGTCCATAATGGTCAAACCATGACTTGGAAACCTAATTAGGCAAAATGATCAACATGAACATTATTCCTAATGATATTCTAAGTATAACTAAGTTGCTTAAGAGGATTATTAGCCACTCCACACATTGGTCACACCAAAATCAAGCATCACATGCATTGAAACAAGGAAAAATAAGTGAAATATTACCTTTGTTTCAAAATCATGTTTCACATGTTTCATGATTTTGTTACATAGTACTAACTAACCATGTTTCACCAAAGTGAGTTGCACATGTTGCACTTGAGTGTTGCACACTATTCATTTCATAAAATCACACACATGAAATATAGCAATATGTTGCAATGTTTCGAAAACATGTTTCATATAATATAAGCTCATGAATGGATGCATGATGCTCATGTTCATGAAATGCAAGTGCAAATGTGGAAGCCAAACACCTGGGGTGTTACAATATGAGCGATGGGAAGCTCCTACCAGATGTGTCCATGTGGGGTTCAGGCCTGATGTTTGCGATGAGGTTGGCGTAACCTGCATAAGCATCACTATTTTTCATTTTTGTCTCTCAGCGGTGATTCGAGCCGCTCGATTGATTTAGTCGACCTGGCAGCTTCTCCTCAAAGGAGGTTTTGTAGGGGGACCCCTCCAAACCCTTCTCGAGAAGGCAAGAGCTGAGGCTTGAGGTGTAGGGAACTATGAGTTCGATTTATGCTAGAGAACAAAAAACACCATAGTCGCCGAGGCATAGGGTCTGTTGGTTCATCCAGTTGTATTCAAAGTTTTATACCCACACACCGCGCTTCTGGTTTTTTAAATGTAAGGAGGGGTCGGGCGAAGAGGGTGTCTAAACAAATAGACACCCTCGACAGCCCCCGAGCAATGTCCGTGCCTTTGCTGTTGCTAGGGTTGGAGGCTCGGTAAAGAAATTAACACTCAAAGTAAGTAAACAGAGGTGCTTATCTTTCAGCAGTTGTTCGTTCATTGTTTTGCCTAGGCCACCCGATCGACCCAGGAGGCCCGTTGGGCTCCCCTAGACGGGGAGTTCTTATCCCAACTCTTCACCAGCCTCTGAGCCACCACCTCTTCTCCTTCCTTTCCACTGAATGCAGCGGTTCCTAAGTAAGAGAGGGTAATGCCAGGGAGAGAAGGACTCACAGATCCATTTGTGAATCTAGAGCATGAAGTCGAGCTAGAGGTCATCCAACATAGATGAGATGGTGCGGGTCACCTGTGCTGAGGAGGAGCCGCTGCTGCTGAAGGAGGAGGAGCGCTGGAGGGTGTCGAACATCATCGGCTTTGCCATCATGTGTTGTGGCCTTCCTTCGGTGGGAGGCACCCCTGCCCAGATGTCATTGTCGGGGTTGTGGCTAATGACGATGGCGTAGTCCCTAGATGCCCTGGTAGAGGGGCACCGCAGTCGCTGGCGTGGTGCTCGATGTTGCAGATGATGGCGCCTTCGAGGATCCCGTAGAGCGGTAGGACATCGCTGATGGAGAGCGTGGCACGGTGACCATAGTAGTACTCGTAGTAAAGCTAGGCAGAGACTGTAATTAAATAAGTTTGTGGGGGGGCGAGTGAATAGTCCTTTGAATTTAAGAGTACATTAGTTCTTTTTGTGATGAAATCACTTTGTAAGTGGCAAATTTGTGCAAAGAATGAACAATGAACAAATTTTCATCCTTTGTTACAGCAAACAGTCTTTTCAGCTTCCTCTCTTTGTGGAAGTGGTTTTGGTGCCCTTCGACCCTTCCCAAGGCTTAGGTTGTAAAGGCTAGGAGTGTGGGAAAAATAGTTCTGATCACACTGGTGAGCAAGGAGGTCGTAGCCGCTGGGGCGTGGGTTTCTCGCAGTCCTACCAGTTGTACTCAGAATTTGTTCCCAAAATCCTAGCCCTTAGGACTTGAAACGGGAAGGGTGGAAAACTTTAGAGAATGTTTGCAAAGGTAACATAGGAAGTGTTTGCAAGATAAATGTACTTGTATTATTTGTATCAGCCCCCGAGTGAGGTCCAACCCTCACAATTTGTAGTGGTCGGATGTCACTAAAGATCGAGGAATTGTACAGGCAAAAACTGATAAGAAAAAGTATGCATTTATTTAAGGGTAAAAATGATGTAGCTGCTCAATGTTCTAGGCGTTAGTGAAGACCTCGTCGTTGATGGTTTTCAACTTGTAGGTGCCTAGACGGAGTACTTCCACGATGATGTACGGTCCCTCCTAGGGTGGGGAGAGCTTGTGGCGGTCCTTGTTGTTTTGCATGAGGTGGAGGACAAGGTCCTCGATGTTGAAGGCTCGGTCCCGCACCCATTGGCTGTGGTACCGTCGCAGCGCCTACTGGTACTTGGCCAAACGGAGGAGGGCGATATCGCGGGCTTCGTCTAGTTGGTCCATGGAATCTTGGTGGGATGCCTCGGCACCCTGTTTGTCATATGCTCTGATTCTTGGTGCTCCATAGTCGAGGTCCATTGGGAGAATGGCCTCAGAACCATAGACCATGAAGGTGTGTAGCTAGTGGCCTGGCTGGGAGTTGTCCTTAGGCTCCAGAGCACCGCTAGGAGCTTGGTGACCCAACGCACACTGAACTTATTCAGCCGGTTGAAGATCCTAGGCTTGAGGCCCTCTAGGAGCATGTCATTTGCACGCTTGACCTGCCCATTCGTTCGAGGGTGCGCGACGGCCGCTCAATCGATCTGAATGTGTTGTTCATCGCAGAATCAAATGAATTTCCTACCGGTGAACTACGTGCCATTATCTGTGATGATGGAGTTTGGTACTCCAAAGCGATGGATGATGTCAAGGAAGAACAACATAGCTTGCTCAGATTTTATCGTGGAGATCAGTCGAGCTTCAATCCATTTCGTAAACTTGTCTATGGTGACAAGTAGGTGGGTGAAACCCCCGGGCGCCTTTTTTAGTGGCCCAACTAGGTCGAGCCCCCAGACCATGAAGGGCCACGTGATGGGGATCATCTGGAGTACCTGGGCTAAGAGGTGAGTCTATCGAGCATAGTACTGGCACCCTTCATAGGTGCGTACGATTTGCTCGGCATCGGCTACTGCAGTGGGCCAGTAGAAGCCATGTCGGAATGTGTTTCCAACCAAGGTCCTCGGCATGGCATGGTGACCATAGACCCCACCATGGATGTCACTCAGCAGAAGTCTTCCCTGTTCGCTGGGGATGTAGAACTACAAGATCTCGGTGTGGCTCTGTCTGTAGAGTTCATCCTCTACAAGAACGAAAGACTTGGCACGACGTGCAAGCCGTCGAGCTTTCATCTTATCCGTCGATAGTGTGTCACGGAGGAGGTAGTTGAGGTAGGGCATTCTCCAGTCATCTAGAGGGTCGGGCTCTATAGCTAGATCCTCTTCAAGCTCCATGACCTTATGGTCGAACGGAGCAGTCAGTGGATCAGCCCTCGGGGCCGAATCAGACGGGCCATCTTTGGCCTGTTCCGACCCTTCGTAGCGCACCGAGGGTTTGTGTTGGTCGCTAGCAAAGATGACCGTTGGCACCAGCTCTCGACCGGACACCACCTTCATGAGTGCGTCGGTCGCCTCGTTGAGGCGCCTCGGGATGTGATTAAGTTTGAGGGCATCGAACTTGTCCTCTAGTCGTCAGACTTCTTGGTAGTACGCAGCCATCTTGGCGTCGTGGCAGCTGGACTCCTTCATGACTTGGTTAACGACCAGCTGAGAGTCACCTTGAATGTCGAGGCATCGGATGCCTAGCTCAATGGCGATACATAGGCCATTGACGAGTGCCTCGTATTCGGACACATTATTTGATGAGGGAAAATGGAGCCGAATCATGTACCTCATGCAGACCCTGAGGGGTGATACGAAGACCAGCCCCGCACTAGCGCCCTTCTCCATCAACGACCCATTGAAGTACATCATCTAGTACTCTTGATCGATGACCGCTGGTGGCATCTGGACCTCAGTCCACTCCGCGATGAAGTCAGCCAATACTTGGGACTTGATCGCAGTTCGGGGGCATATGTGATGCCTTGATCCATCAGCTCGAGTGCCCACTTCGTAGTTCTTCCCATGGCATCCTGGCTATGGATGACCTTGCTGAGGGGGAATGATGTTATGATAGTCATAGGGTGTGACTCAAAGTAATGGCGTAGCTTCCTCTTGGTGATATGGATGGCGTATAGGAGTTTCTAGATTTGGGAGTATCAGGTTTTGGAGTCAGATAGTACCTCGCTAATGAAGTACACAGGGTGTTGCACCTTGAGGGCGTGTCCCTCTTCTTCCCACTCTACCACTAGGGCGGTGCTGACCACTTGCTTGGTGGCCGCTATGTACAGCAGGAGGGATTCTTCGTCGCTGGGAGGAACTAGGACCGAGGGTTTTGTTAGAAGTAGCTTGACCATCTCAAGTGCCTCCTGGGCCTCGGCTGTCCACTCAAAGCGGTCGGCTTTCTTTAGGAGTCGATAAAGAGGGAGTCCTCATTCGCCGAGGCGTGAGATGAATCGGCTGAGGGCGGCGAGGCACCCTACGATCCGTTGAACCCCCTTTATGTTATGGATCAGGCCCATCCTTGTGATGGCTGAGATTTTCTCTGGGTTGGCTTCGATGCCACGCTTGGAGATGATGAAGCCGAGCAGCATGCCCCTCAGGACCCCGAAAACACATTTCTCAGGATTGAGTTTGATGCAATTTGCCTGGAGTTTTGCAAAGGTTTGCTCAAGATTGGCGACAAGGTGGTCAGCCCGTTTGGACTTAACTACGATGTCGTCGATGTAGGCCTCAATGGTCTGCACAATGAGGTCCCTGAAGCAATTGAACATACAGTGCTGGTAAGTGGCCCTAGCATTTTTTAGACCAAACGGCATTGAGATGTAGCAGAATGATCCGAAGGGGTGATAAAAGACGTCATGAGTTGGTTGGACTCTTTCATCGTGATTTGGTGGTAGCTGGAGTACGCGTCAAGGAAGCTGAGGGTTTCGCACCCTAAGGTAGAGTCGACTATTTGGTCTATGCGTAGTAAAGGAAACGGGTCCTTTGGGCATGCCTTGTTGAGACCCATGTAGTCGACACACGTCCTCCATTTCCCGCTCTTCTTTCGTACAAGAACGAGATTTGCTAACCACTCTGGGTGGTGTACTTCCCTGATGAATCCGGTGGCCAATAGTTTTGCTATCTCTTCACCAATAGCCCTACGCTTTTCCTCGTCGAAGCGGTGTAGGTGTTGCTTCACTAGCTTGGAGCCTAGGTGGATTTTCAAGGTATGCTCGGCGACCTCCCTCAGGATGCTTGGCATATCCGAGGGTTTCCATGCAAAGATGTCTTTGTTGTCGCAGAGGAAGTCGACGAGCGCGCTTTCCTATTCAGAGGAGAGCGTGGTACCAATGCATACCATTTTACCCTCAGAGCTACTAGGGACTATGAGGACCTACTTGGAGCCCTTTGCCGATTCGAACGACCTGGTTGATTTCTTTGTATCGGACGCTTCTTCAGAGACCCTCTCCTTGAGGGCGGCGAGTTCTCTAGAGGCGACGATTGCTGTGGCATGGCCGCAGCACTCGACCTCACACTCGTAGGCCCACTAGAAGGAGGTGTTGATGGTGATGACCCCATGTGGGCCTGGCATCTTCAGCTTAAGGTAGGTATAGTTGGGGATGTCCATGAACTTCATGTAGCATGGACATCCTAGGATGGCGTGGAAGGTTCTGGGGAACCCTACTACCTTGAAGGTGAGGGTCTCAGTCCTGTAATTGAACTGATCCCCAAAGATAACAGGCAGATCGATCTATTCAAGTGGCATGGCCTGCTTCCTAGGGATGACGCCATGGAAAGGCGCTCGAATTGGGCGGAGGTGCATTCGGTCGATGCCCATTTCATCGAGTGTCTTTGCATACATGATGTTGAGGCCGCTGCCTCTGTCCATCAGAACTTTGGTGAGGCGCTTTGGGCCGATGATCGGGTCGACGATAAGCGGATACCTTCCCGGGTGTGGGACGGCGTCCGGATCGAAGGTTATGGTGGACTTCGACCACCAGAGGAAAAGAGGTGTGGCTAGTTGGGCCGTGTAGACTTGGTGGCGTGCGACCTTCTAACGATGTTTGGAGTCATAGGCCGTTGATCCTCCAAAGATCATGAGGCAACCATCTGGCATTGGAAAGCTGTTGTCCTTCTCCTCGGTGTCGTCAGCAGTGGGGGCGGGTTTCTTCCCCTACTCCCACTTATTGGCGCTTTCGGCTAAGAACTTCTGCATGAGGCCATAGTCCTTGAGCAGATGCTTTACGAGAAAAGCGTGGTTCAGGCACGGCCCCTCGAGCATTTTCTCGAAGTGGTTCGGAGCGCCCTCCGTGGGCTTCCAACCACCCTTGCAGTCAGCAGCAGCCACGAGTGGGTCCTCACGCCGTTGCTTCTTGTTTTTCCTTCTGGCAGAATGATTGGAGGTGCCTTCACCAGCACCCTCGTCCCGCCTTGCCTTGGCGTTGGAACGGTCGAAGATTGCTCTGACCGCCTCTTCTCTTGAGGCATGGCTGGTGGCAATGTCTAGGAGTTCCTTGGTGGTCCATGGGCCTTTGTGTCCTAACTTGTGAACCAAAGACTCGTAGGTTGTCCCAGACAGGAAGGCTCCTATCACATCAGTGTCGACGATGTTAGGTAGCTCGTTGCACTATCAGGAGAAGCACCAGATGTACCCATAGAGGGTTTTGCTAGCCTTCTGGCGACAATTCTTGAGGTCCTAGGGGTTCTTAAGACATTTGTACATGTCCTGGAAGTTCCCCACAAAGATCTCCCTTAGGTTCGCCCAACCCTGGATGGGGTCGAACAGAAGGTGCTCCAACCATGCTCATGTCGAATCGGCGAGGAACAGTTGAAGGTTGCGGATAATGAAGTTGTCATTATCCGCACCACCGGCTTGGCAGGCAAGCCGATAGTCTTCAAGCCAAAGTCCAGGGTTTGTCTCCCCAGAGTACTTAGGGATGTTGGTAGGTGGTCGATACCTTGGTGGGAACACAGCATTGAGGATGTGCTGGCCGAAGGCTTAAGGGCCTGGTAGGCCGGGGCTCGGGCTTCGGTCCTCCCTGTTGTCGTAGCGTCCGCCACATTGAGGATGATAGCCATGGTGGGCTCCTTCCCTTGGGTCGCTATAGGCGCATCTACGGGCATCGAGGGTGCTACGTGCGTCGTGGTTGTGGTCGAGACATTGATGCACCGGGATTGTAGCGTGCTGCTCGTTGCCCTGCGGTGCCTGGTGGATGGAAGCGTCCCTAGCAAGACGTACTGAGGGTGTACACTGGCTAGTGTCGGGATCGTGTCGTCGAGACTACAAGCTCTCCGCCTGCTGTGCTACTGCACGCTCAAGTAGCATGCAGATTTCGTGGTGGGCCCAACGATCCTTGGGCGTCACAGCCTCTGGAAGGCCACGGAGCAAGGCCATTGTGGTGGCAATGTTTTGGCTTGCCCGAGCAAAGTGGGGAAGGGTTTCATCATCGGCGATGATCCTTCGGTTTACGTCGCGGGCCACAGCGCGCGCATGCCCTCCATCTCCACGGCGCCTGATCTGTTCGTCGATCTTCTCGTACTCCCAGACAAGTTGTTGTCCGGCCTCGTCTATCTCCCACTTTCGGGCTCTTAGCTACTCCACCCCAACGTGAGGTGGGGCGGCTGTCCCTCTCTTAGTTACGTAGCCATGGTTGCCTCCTGGGGTAGTCTCCTCCGTGGAGATGCTTTTGACGTGTCCCTCAGAGGTTTCTACCATGAAACATTCTCGGGAGGGATGATGGCTTCCCCTGCCAAAGTTAGAGTCAGAGTCTGACCCTGGCCCCTCCGTGAGGAGGCCATGGAGGGATTCCATAGCGCTCTCGATCATCCCTACGAACTCGTTGTTCATGGGAAACGGGATCGTGCGCTGGGCCACAAGGTGGCTTACGGTCGCCATAGCGTTGTGGAGACTGAACGGAAACACCATCGAGGCATGCCATGTGGAGTGTTTCAGAGAGAGGGTGATGCGGCGTGGGGCCTCCCTAGACGGCTGGGGTCCAAGGGAGACACTGGGCCAGCCCTCATGCCTCCGGTAGCTAAAGTTGATGGAGGGGAGAGACTGGATGGCCGCATGGGCCAGCGCCAACTCTCCTCCCAATGTGACAATGAACTCTAGGTCACTGAAACGCACGTGTGCTCCTAGGACCCAACTAATTGCGTGGTTAGCCATCTGAGGCCTGATTTAGAACGCGCAAAGGCCCCTACCTGGCACGCCAACTGTTGGTGTTTCGAATAAACACCAGCTAGTAAATTTATGATTATTGCGCGTTAGGCCCAGATGGTGCACTAAAGGACACGAGGTTTATACTGGTTCGGGCTAAACGTCCCTATGTCCAGTTTGATGCTGCTGCTCATGTTATTAATATCGAAAATGGTTCATAGTAGGGGATACAAAATAGTTGAGAGAGGGATGAGTCCCAAGTCTCTAATGGAATGATTGAAAAGGTTGCCACGAGCTTGGTCACTGCTTAGCTGTGTATGAAGTGTCATGTGTGTTCAACTTATCCGTCAAGAGTCGGTCCCCTTTGTTGGAGGAAGTGCACCCCCTTTTATAGATGAAGGGGATAGCTTTACAAGTAAGAGGGAAAGGGTGCATATACTACCGAGCCTTGTTGTCCACGCCTACCGAGCCTTGTTGCCCACACCGGTGGGTACCAGATAATGGTAGGCGCCTACAACACTGTCGATGTCACTGTAGAATGTCAGGGTGGCTATAGAGTACTACTCCGTGCAAAGTATGGTCCTTGGTATAGTGGTTTTGACTTGTGAGCCTTGCCTTGCCTTTCTTCACACGTCTTCTGGTTCCTACCGAGCGGGTGTCCCTGGTCGGATGGCTCCAATTAGCTCTGAGTGTGCCGGTCAGAGAAGAGCGGTGAGCAGGGTTCCTACGAGCCCCGGTCGAAGGGATACGGGGTCAAAGTTAGAAGTAGCGCTTTAGGCTAGGCCTTCTGTTCGAAGAGGGCATCTAGAGGTGGCTGGAGGCCGAAGCGAGTGCTTCGATCAGAGTGGTGGGCCTAAGGGGTCATCGAGCGGGCGCCGCTCCTTTCGGACCATGGTGCGGTGACAGTACATCCATCACTGTAGAGGGCACGAGTCTCTTCCTAGACCGTAGTGGTTGTCGTATGTCTATGTCAGGTTCCGTGTCTAAGGGCTGAAGGCGGCGCCTACAACACTATTTAGACTCTGTAATGCCGGAATGGTCGAAAGCGCCCATCCCGTCGTACCCTGGTGGTACTTTTCCTGCCACAGCGTAGGGCATGGTCCTTGGTGCTATGTTTGACTCGAATGTCATGTTGTACCCTGTGCTCATCCTTATGAAGGTGCAGGGTGTACTTATAGGGTGAGGCAGAGTCTACCCTCGGCCGTCGGGCGAGACAGAGGAGGCCCTTGGCCATCAGGCAAGGCAGAGTCTGCCCTCGGCCGTCGGGCGAGGCAAAGTCCACCCTTGGACGTCGAGTGAGGCGGAGTCTACCCTTGGCCGTTGAGCGAGGCGGGGGAGGCCCTTGGCTGTCGGGCGAGGCGGAGTCTACCCTCGGACATCGGGCGAGGCAGAGCCTAGCCACCAGGGGCCGGACGAGGTGGAGCCTAGCCCTCGGGGGTCGGGCGAGGTGGAGCCTAGCCCTCGGGGGTCGAGCAAGGTGGAACTAGTCTTCCGTCGTTCGAACAAGAGACGTAGTAATGTTCTTGTCTAATCAGGAGTGTCAACGTTCGATGGTTATTAGTTCCACATCATTAGGTACCCCGATATTAGGTCCCTGACAATACTGTTGGGATGTTATATAAAACTCAGGCCAGGAAGTCAGGAGTCATGCGTATATCTCGGGATAGAGCAGTTGTAGTGTGGTAAACCAATGAACTAGAATTTTGGGATAAAATCATTTTATCCCAAAATTGGGGGGTATGTGTGAAAGCATCTAGGCCCCTAGTTAGATTTTGGTGATTAATGTCAATACAAGATTACTATGACTAACGCGTGTTTTGCAGAGACAATTAAGTTAGGTCATGGTAATGGAGATCGATTGGGCAATCGAGGTTGTCATGCCCCTACGATGGAAATCGTTTCGGTTTTCAAAGGTTGGACGACAAGGTTAAGGATAACTAGTTCTAAGTGTCGATTGGAGTTGGAGAGACACTTAGAGTAGTTTAGGACTTTGTTTTTTCCTTTGGCCGTACTATGAAGGGGGGTATGAACGGGTAGCTTGACCTAGTTAAGTCTAGTGAGTTAGGTGTGGTGCACACTTGTTAAAACTAGCTCTAGGTAGCTCCTATGAATGCCTAAGATCCTTTGGAGCAAACTTCATTCACATATGTTCGGAAGTTGGAAGTGAATGGAGGGTCAAATATTGACCGGACGCTGGCTCCGGTGCGACCGGACGCTGGCCGCAGGGTCCGGTCAGTTCATTTGACCGTGAAGATCAAGTCTGGTGTGACCGGACGCTGGGAGGTCATGTGACCGGACGCTGAGGGCCAGCGTCCGGTCGACTCCAGTAAGGGTCCAGACTTGGGAAAGAGTGACCGGACGCGTCCGGTCAGTGTGACCGGACCCTGTGTATCCAGCGTCCGGTCGTTTACAGTAAGCATCCAAGAGCGACCGGACGTGTCCGGTCGGTACTGACCGGACCCTGACAGCGTCCGGTCATCACTTGAAAACTGATTCGCGGGTTGAACTGACCGGAGCGTCCGGTCATCACGACCGGAGCGTCCGGTCATCCCGTAGAAGCTCATAACGGTTCGTTTTTCAGGCTGGCTTATAAATAAAAGCTCCACTCGTGAGTGGAGTATCTTTTGCTCATTCCAACAGCTGAGAAACACGTTTGTGAGTGCCAAGAAGAGCAAGGTCCTAGTGAGGTATTTGTGATTCGAGAATCCAAGAGAGTAGCCTCACTAGCAAATCAAGAGTAGCAAAGTGTGCATCCATCTTCTCATTAGGCTTCGCGTGGTCAAGTGAGAGTTCGTGCTTGTTACTCTTGGTGATCGCCATCACCTAGACGGCTTGGTGGTGATTGGGAGTTTGGTGTTCACCCGGCGGAGCTTGTGGGTGACCCAACTCAAGTTATGAGCGGTTTTGGGTGATTCGCCGCGACGGAGTGTCGAAGAATCAACCCGTAGAGAGCACTTGATCCTTGTGCGGATCAAGGGGGAGCTACACCCTTGCGCAGGTGCTCCAACGAGGACTAGTGGGGAGTGGCGACTCTCCGATACCTCGGCAAAACATCGCCGCGTTCCTTTCTCTCTCTATTTACTTTGAGCACTTACTTTGAGCATTTACTTTGAGCAATTCAATACTTGTTTTTATTTCCATAAGAATTGCTTGCTAGAGTAAGTTTGGAACTTAGGTTGAGAGGTTGTTGTGCATTAGTTTGATATAAACACTTTTCTAGGCACAAGGGGTTAATTGGGCTATCCGTAGGATTTGATTATTGCAAGAAAATTTAGAATTAGCCCAATTCACCCCCCCCCCCTCTTGGGCATCTTGATCCTTTCAATTGGTATCAGAGCCTCGTGCTCACGTTTTTAAGCTTAATCGCTTAGAGCAAGATGTCTCACGGGGATGGTCCTCCTCCTATCTTTGAGGGAGATGATTTTCCATATTGGAAAATCCGCATGGAGGCTTACTTAGAAGCTCTAGATGTTGGAATTCTTAGAGCCGCCTCTCAAGGGTTCCCCGCACCTAGGAATGCCGCACAACTTCAAGGCGATGAAGTAAATTATGAAAAATGGAATGCAAAGGCTCGCAACACCATCTTTAGAGGCCTTTGCAAAGATGTGTTCAATCGTGTAAGGAACCACAAAGACGCCCATGCACTATGGTCGGATGTTTGTGCGCTTCATGAGGGAACCAAGAGTGAGCGTGAGGAATGCTATCATCTTGTGATTAAAAAGCTAAATTCTTTTGAGATGTTTCCCAAAGAAAGTGCTAATGAGATGTATTCTCGATTAAATGTTCTTGTAGAGAAAGTCAATGGGCTTGGACTCACTCAAATGTCACCATCCGACGTTGTGAGAAAAATCTTGAGTGTCCTCCCCATTGACAAATATGGGCACATTGTGACCGTGCTACATCAAGGTGATCTTTCCGCTGCTACACCGACACAAATCTTGGGAAAGATCAATGCTCATGAGATGTACATGCACATCACACCACAAGATGGCTCATCCTCTACAAAGAAGAAAGAGAAAGACTTAGCATTCAAAGCTAGCCAAGACAAGGGCAAAGCATGACTTGAGTATGAGAGCTCAAGTGATGAAGATGATGAAGAAAGCCTTGCCCTCATGGTGAAAAAGACCACCAAGATGCTAAAAAGGCTAAACAAGAGTGGCATCAAATTTGATGGCAAAAAGAAGAAGTTCTTCACTAGCTCAAGAAGAAAGCCAATCTTCGAGATGGATTGCTACAATTGTGGCGAACTTGGTCATCTAGCTCATCAATGCACAAAGCCCAAGAAAGACAAGTTCAAGAACAAGGGCAAGAAAGATGATTCAAGTGATGAAGATGAAAAGAAGAAGAACAAGCCATACAAGAAGAGAGATGGCAAAAAGAGGGAGTTCTACAAGAAGAAGAAGAGTGGCAAGGCCTATATTGTCGGTGATTGGCTCACGGACATTGATTCATCAAGTGGATCATCCGATGATGATAGTGACGATGAAAAGGTGGCCGCCATTGCTATTGATCTTGCATCTTCACCACCACCATCGCCATTATCCTCTACACACCTATGCCTTATGGCCAAAGGTGAACGCAAGGTAACTAAGAGTGATGATAGTAGTGATGATGAACATGCTAGTGATGATAGTGATAGCGATGATGATGACTCACCTACTTATGATGATCTTGTCAAAATACTTAGAAAATATACTAAGATCATTAGAAAGAGTAGAGCTACAAATGAAAAGCTTGATGCTAAAAATGATTCACTCTTAGCTAAGTGTGATACATTAGAAAAGGCTAATGATGAGCTCAAGGAAACAAATGATTCTATATCATCCAAACTTAAGGAGCTCAAATCCTCTAAGAAAGAGCTTAAAGATAAAAATGATAAACTTGAGTGGGTACACAATGAGCTTATCACTAGTCACAATAAGCTAAAAGATGAATATGCAACTCTAAAGATCAATTATGATACCCTTATTATTGCACAAGAATTCATACCAAATGAGCCACATGATGCTACTAACCATGTTGTTAAGATTGATATAGCTACCTCATGTGATGATTTAATTGATGAAAGCATTGAGCATGGATCTAGTAGCAAGGGCAAGCAAGTGGTTGAATGCAATGACTATAATGAGTATGTCAAGCTCAAGAGTAACAATGAGAAGCTCATGAAAGATCTTGAAGAGATGAAAAGTCACAACACCATTGTGCTAGAAACTCTTGATCATGACAAAGAGGTGATCCTTGAGAATGAGAAGTTAAAAGAAGAAATCAAGAAACTCAAGGAGGAGAAGAACAATGATATTCTCAAGGAAGAGAACAAGAAGCTCAAGATGGAGAAAGAGCATCTCAAGGTGGGATTGAGCAAGTTTGCTAGAGGCAAGCATCTCCAAAGTGAGCTACTCATGAATACCGTCATGAAGATGGATAGAAGTGGCATTGGATATATGGCAAGTGTAGAGAAGAAGAAGGCTCAAGCTCAACACCAACAATCAAAGCCAAAGCCAAAGCCAAAGAGATGTTTTGAATGTGGACAAGAAGGCTATTTTGCTCATGAGTGTCAAACTCCACCACCACAACCCTTGCCCAAGCATGCTAGACCCTTTGCTTTCAATGCTCACTACATGCTTAGAAAAGATTCGAGTGGAAAGATGAAAGTCATGTTCTTAGGTCCCCCCAACAAGAGTAGGCCTAAGAAAATTTGGGTGGCTAAGTCACTTGTTGAGAAGGTGAAGGGCCCTCAACAAGCTTGGATCCCTAAAGCTTGAATCTCTTGTGTGTAGGTGAACTACAAGACCGGTGGAAGTCATTGGGTTATTGATAGTGGTTGCACTCAACATATGACCGATGATCCTCGTATGTTCACCTCACTAGATGAAGAGGTAGATGGACAAGAGAAAATAACATTTGGAGATAATTCAAAGGGCAAGGTCAAAGGATTGGGCAAAGTGGCAATATCAAATGATCATTCCATCTCAAATGTGCTCTATGTTGCTTCATTGAGTTTCAACTTGCTATCCGTTGGTCAATTGTGTGATCTTGGCTTCCAATGCTTGTTCACCGAGAAGGAGGTAGTTGTATCTAAGGTAGATGACAATCAAGTGATATTCAATGGATTTAGATACAACAACTTATATCTAGTTGACTTCACCTCCAAAGATGTAAACTTGAAGACTTGCCTATTCACCAAAACAACACTTGGGTGGCTATGGCATAGAAGGCTTGCTCATGTTGGGATGAGCTCACTCAAGAAGCTTATGAAGAATGATTTGGTGAGAGGGTTGAAGGATGTGAAGTTTGAGAAGGACAAGCTTTGTAGTGCATGTCAAGCCGGCAAGCAAGTTGCAAACACTCATCCAACCAAAGCTTTCATGTCAACCACAAGAGTGCTAGAACTCCTACACATGGATTTATTCGGACCAACAACATACAAGAGTTTGGGAGGAAATCTCTATTGTCTTGTGATTGTGGATGACTATTTAAGATATACATGGGTGTTCTTCCTTCATGATAAATCCGAAGTTGCATCTTGTTTCAAGAAGTTTGCCAAGAGAGCACAAAATGAATTTGAAGTGAAGCTCAAGAAGATAAGAAGTGACAATGGCAAAGAGTTTAACAACACAAACATAGAAGCTTATTGTGATGAAGTTGGAATCAAACATGAAGTCTCCGCAACCTATACTCCTCAACAAAATGGTGTAGTTGAGAGGAAGAACCGGACTTTGATCACTCTTGCAAGGACAATGCTAGATGAGTACAACACCCCCGAAGCTCTATGTGCGGAAGCAATCAACACCGCATGTTATGCATCCAACCGCCTATTTCTTCAAAAGTTCCTTGTCAAGACACCATATGAGTTGCTAAATGGGAAGAAGCCGGACGTCTCCTTCTTTAGGGTGTTTGGTTGCAAGTGCTACATCTACAAGAAGCGGCAACACCTAGGGAAGTTTCAAAGGTGTTGTGATATAGGTTTTCTTATTGGTTACTCATCAAAGTCCAAAGCATATAGAGTATTTAATCATGCCACCGGCTTGGTTGAAGAAACATATGATGTGGAATTTGATGAATCTAACGGCTCCCAAGGAGCACATGAGAATCTTGATGATGTAGGTGATGAACCATTGAGGGAGGCTATGAAGAATATTCCGGTGGGAGACATCAAGCCAAAAGATGATGAAGATGATGTACAAGTCATTAACCAACCCTCTTCATCAAATGTACCACAAGATGGTGATAAAGTTGGGAGAGTAGAAAATGAAGATACTCACATCTCCCATGAGCAAATGGTGGTACAAGCACAAGATGTTGATGCTCCACAACCTCCTCCTCAAGTGGTCAATAGAAGAAATACATCTCTCCTACAAGATCATCCACAAGATCTCATCATAGGGAGTCCAACAAAGGGGGTGATGACTAGATCTCAAAAACTTACCTCATTTATTGCTCATCACTCTTTTGTCTCTTGCTATGAGCCTACCAAGGTAGAAGAAGCTCTAAAAGATCCAGATTGGATCAATGCCATGCATGAAGAGTTGAACAACTTCACTCGCAATGAAGTATGGAATCTTGAAGAGCGACCAAAAGGTGCAAGAGTGATTGGAACAAAGTGGGTGTTCCGCAACAAGCAAGATGATCAAGGTGTTGTTGTGAGGAACAAGGCAAGACTAGTGGCAAAGGGGTTCTCTCAAGTTGAAGGTTTAGATTTTGGAGAAACCTTTGCACCGGTTGCAAGATTAGAAGCCATCCGTATCCTTCTTGCATATGCATCACATCATGAAATGAAACTATATCAAATGGATGTGAAAAGTGCATTCTTAAATGGCTTTATTAATGAACTAGTCTATGTTGATCAACCTCCCGGGTTTGAAGACCCTAGATATCCTAATCATGTTTATAGGTTGTCCAAGGCACTATATGGGCTTAAGCAAGCCCCAAGAGCTTGGTATGAGCGCCTTCGGGATTTCCTTATTGAGAAGGGCTTCACCATTGGGAAGGTCGACACCACACTATTCACCAAGAAGCTTGATGGGCATATCTTCATTTGTCAAGTATATGTTGATGATATTATCTTTGGATCATCAAATGAAGACTCATGCAAAGAATTTGGTGAATTGATGTCTAAGGAGTTCGAGATGTCAATGATTGGTGAGCTTACATTCTTTCTTGGTTTTCAAGTCAAGCAAATGAAAGAAGGCATCTTCATCTCTCAAGAGAAATACACAAAAGACCTTCTCAAGAGATTCAAGATGGATGAATGTAAGCCAATCAAGACCCCAATGCCTACCAATGGACATCTCGACCTAGATGAGGGAGGTAACTCGGTTGATCAAACTCTCTACCGCTCTATGATTGGTAGCTTGTTATATTTAACCGCATCTAGGCCCGACATCATGTTTAGTGTGTGTATGTGTGCTAGGTTTCAAGCTAGTCCTAAGGAAACACATTTAATTGCCGTAAAAAGAATCCTTAGGTATCTTAAGCACACTCCAAGCATTGGCCTTTGGTATCCCAAAGGAGCTTTATTTGAATTAATTGGCTATTCCGATTCGGATTACGCCGGATGCAAAGTTGATAGAAAGAGCACATCCGGAGGGTGCCATTTGCTTGGTAGATCACTTGTGTCTTGGTCCTCCAAGAAACAAAATAGTGTGGCTTTGTCCACCGCCGAAGCAGAATACATTGCCGTGGGTGCTTGTTGTGCACAAATATTATACATGAAACAAACTTTACTAGACTATGGAGTAGTTCTAGAGAAAGTACCTCTTTTGTGTGACAATGAAAGTGCGGTAAAACTTGCAAATAATCCGGTTCAACACTCTCACACCAAGCATATAGATATCCGCCATCACTTTCTAAGAGATCATGTAGCTAAAAATGATATATCACTAGAAGGTGTAAGATCCGAAGATCAATTAGCGGATATCTTCACTAAACCGCTAGATGAAGCTACATTTTGTAGATTGCAGAACGAGCTCAATGTACTTGATTTTAGTAACTTCACAAAAAATTGAGCTTGTGTTGTCCCTTGCATTCATTGTAATATACAACATGTTTAATTTGTGGAAATGCATATAGGGCTTGTCTAACATGGTTAAGATAACCGCCGAAAAGCGTGTGAAGAAGCTTAACCTTGGATCAAACTTGACAAGCAACTAGATTTACTTACAAGTATCACATTTGCATAAGTGTTGTTTTGTTGTTTTGTTCCATTTGCCCTCTTGTTGCCTATTTTCTTAAAAAGAATTATAGCCTAAGGCAAAATACTTTGAAAAATATGAGGGTTTGAGAGAGGTCACTCACATCAGTCCCAATTGGTGTTTATTTGGATCTTATTTAAGTTGGGACTTGATTGGGAACAGGCAGCGCGAAGGAAGGTTGAAGGTTTGCTTGAAAAGGTGCACCGGACGCTGCACCGGACGCTGCTGTTCAGCGTCCGGTCAGTTCACAGGAGGTGAACTGCTGTTGAAGGAGTGACCGGACGCTACGTCTGTGCATCCGGTCAGAAAGAGTTCAGCGTCCGGTCGATTGGAGGAAGATCAAATTGTACTGACTGGACCCTGCCTGCGTCCGGTCATGGACCACCGGATGCGTCCGGTTCTGATTCCAGAGGATTTGGACCTCTCTGGAATCGACCGGACGCGGGTAGTGTCCGGTCGCTACCACCGGAGCGTCCGGTCAGTGGATCTCGCGCGTCTTAAGGACTCTTTTCCCGTTTCCTTTTCTGTCGCGTTTTGGGGGTTATTTATCCGGATCTTCTCTTCTTCCTTGACCTAAGCCCGAGCCGCCGCCGTGCCCTAGCCCAAGCCACCAAGTCGCGCCGCCGCTGCCTCGCCGAGTCGCCGCCGTCCTTTGCGCCACCGTGCTCGGCCCCATTGCCTAGCCGCGCGCCACCTGCTCCGGTCAGCTTGCGCCCGCGCCTCCGTGCGCCTACCTAGCCGCGCCGTCGTGCCTTCGCAGCCGAGCCACCGCGCCAGCTCGCCTCTGCAGCACCGCGCCGGCCACCTCGCGCCGAAGCTCGCCGCTCCACCGTTGCCAGGCTGCCCGTCTTCACGTCAAGTGCTCTTGCCCTATCCTCCCATTGTTTGGTAAGGCGAGTCTTGTGTTTCACTCTTGATCTCCACAGTTGTAACCTAGATCAAATTCTAAATGCACTGATTCCTCATTGCATTCAGGGCGTTTGACCTAACCCTAGCCCGGTTCTGAGGATCCCCCGCGTGACATCTTATCTCTTCTCGGTTCGCTGATTGTCAGGTAGAAAGCCATTCGATTCAATTTCGCATCTACATTGCTTTCTCTGCTAGGGTTTCGTATCTATTAGACATATGGTATTTATTCGTATATCCATCTATTCTTTCGTGCAGCGAGTCGATTCCGTTGTGTTTCGTCCGGCAGTTGGCAGTTAACTCGGAGCCAAGCTCGCGAGTAAGGATCGAGGCCAAGCCTCGAAAGCGACAGTTTGACAGTTGATCTTCATCAGCGTTAGTTCACCATCTTGTCAGTTCAGATGGCTCGCACCAAGAATGTTGGTGGTGGCCCAGGTGATGATGATAGGAGGCCCCCGCCTCGCCAGCCAGCCGGATCTAAAGGCAAGTCAACCAAGCAGGTAACATCCAAGAAGCGGAAGTACCCCGACGCAGAGACAGCTAGAGCAGCAGCTGTTGCAGAGGCCACAGAGCGTGCCAAGAGAGGTGGCACCTGCAGCAGAGTTGTCATTGCAGATCAGCCAGTTTCACCCACAGTCAGAGCTGCAATTGAGGAGGTTGAGCGTCGTCATGGTAGTCCAGCTGGGACTGCCACGCTTGTAGGACGACGGGTTGCCATTGAGGAGGGTCCGTCAGCACAGCAGCAGCCTCCACCAGCAAAGCCTCAGCCAGCCCAGGAGACTCAGGAGAGTCAGGAGACCGAGCCGGCACCTCAGCTACGCCGATCGAGTCATACCAGTGCTGCAGTTCCACCGAGGCTAGCTACACAGCGCAGGGGTTCACGCCCTCTGCCCAGACCACAGGGTCTGCCTCCAGTGGTTCACCTCGACTTAAGGGCCGCTACAGCTAGGCAGGTTCAGCAGCTGCGGTTTGTTGAGTTTGAGGTTTGGTTTCCTCCGAGGAGGGATGAGAGAGCAGCTGAGGGGTTCTACACGCCACTGCAGGAGGATTTCTACAATGCATATCTCAACAGTGGGGCAGTGTTCAGATCACAGAGGGTCTATCAGATAGAGTCCATTGTGGCAGCAGCCGGAGAGGGGATTCGGCAATATTTGTCATATTTGCCAGGACTGTCAGATTTGATTGGATGGACAGGGATATATGTACCTTCTTGGGTTCCTCAGTTTTATGCCTCGCTCTACATCGATCCTCATCACAGATTCATTCACTTTGCCTTCAACGGCAAAGACTATAGAGTGACGAGTAGCAGGGCCAGAGAGATACTGAGACTACAGGAGCAGCCTGTAAGGATGCATGAGGTTTGCTATGGACATCAGGAGCCTCCCAGGCGTCCTCATGGAGGGTTGGTGCCCCCTACAGACTTAGTGCGCCATTGCTTCAAGGAGCCGTTTGGTGAGGGGTCGAGCAGGAACCCCAGTGACTTGACTCCTACAGCGAGGATACTAGAGGCCATCATCAGGAGGACACTGCTTCCTAGGTTGGGATACAGGGAGGGCCTGACTCGCTTACAGCTCTGGCTTCTCAATGCCATTATGCATATGACAGTGTTTGACATCTGGGACCTCCTTCTTTCAGAGATGGAGGATACTATAGCTGAGGGATTCAAGGGTCGCAGGCAGCTTCCCTATGCTCACTGGATCACGTTTCTCATCCGCAGAGTTGTGATTGATAAGCCCCCTGGCATGATGGATGAGTATACAGGTGCCACTATGGAATTCCCAGCTTACAACCTGTCACAGAGGATCAGACACGCCACTCCTCCAGCACCCAGACAGCCTAGCCATTGTCCCGACATGCCTGAGTCCGCAGCTCAGCAGGACGAGATTATCAGAGGGATTGTAGCCACTGAGGAGGCGGAGCTAGAGGCACAGTAGGAGGTGAGTGAGTACAGTGATAGCTCCGACGACGACTACCAGCCTATACCTCAGATGCCTCCACGTAGACACGATGCAGAGGCAGGTAGCTCCAGTTCTGCTCCACCTGCTCCATAGACAGACCCCGCTCTCATTGCTATTCTTGAGCGGATGCAGCAGGATCAGACACGACAGGCACAGGAGACAGCTACGAACTTCGCATAGTTTCAGGCTCGTTAGGATGAGTTTCAACGACAGCAGCAGCTCCTTCAGCACCAGCAGTTACTTATGCAGCAGCAGCTCATGGGATTCATGCAGCATGTAGTGACAGCCATTGGGATCCCACTGCCACAGACTTCGCCCCAGCTTGCACAGCCTCCTACCACTTCAACGACTCCAGCAGTACAGCCCATCGGGCTTCAGAGTCAGGGACAGCCTCCAGCTCAGTTTCCTTCACCTCCTGTACAGGTGTCCCAGTGGTTAGCCTCACCTGGTGTAGCCCCGCAATTCACTCCTTATCACACGGGTTTCTCACCAGAGCAGATGTCCTCACTATTCGTGCCTGAGTCGTCAGTCTCCAGGAGTCTTGGAGCATCATTCAGTGAGTTGACCGGCATGCCTACTCCACCTCACATGCATACTGTCGGTCCGTCTATAGCAGCTCCAGCTATCATGACTACTCAGCGGCTCCCCTCGTCTGTCGCCTCGTCAGATCCTACAACAGACATACTTGCAGCTTCATAGGCAGCACCAGCTCAGACCCAGACCGCTTCAGCGACACTTCCTACTTCAGAGGGTCAGTCAGTTCAGAGCTCAGGGTCAGATGATGATGGTGCCCAGTTCCACCTTGCTCCACATACTTCAGCGCCCGGCTCGTCTGCTACAGCCCCGCCGTCCGACCCCTAGGTTTTGGTGTTTGACGCCAAAGGGGGAGAGGGTTTGAGTATGTAGACTTAGGGGGAGCGAGTTTCAGGGGGAGCTAGTTATCTAGTATTAGCTTATTATATACATTTGGAGTTTTATTGGTGTGATACTCTATTACTTATGCATTCGTGTGTTTACTTTCATGCATACTATTATATATATGTGATAGTGCTATCTATGTGATTGTGATATTTGACATGTGTGATCCTACTTTGCTTTATCTATATGTCATATCACTTGTGGAATGCTCATTTGCTTTTGCTTCTGCATTTATACTTCGAAGCAAATGAGCTTTGTTATTTGTACTCATGCTTAATTCATATTCTTTGAGTACATTGTGTTGGCTTAGGTCATATAAGTGTGACTAACTCTTCTGTTCTTATTGACAAAAGCTTATATGAACCAAGCCCATCAAAAACCTCACTCCATAACATACTCGAGGTGGTATTGTCATCAATCACCAAAAAGGGGGAGATTGAAAGCATCTAGGCCCCTAGTTGGATTTCGATGATTAATGTCAATACAAGATTACTATGACTAACGCGTGTTTTGCAGAGACAATTAAGTTAGGTCATGGTAATGGAGATCGATTGGGCAATCGAGGTTGTCATGCCCCTACGATGGAAATTGTTTCGGTTTTCAAAGGTTGGACGACAAGGTTAAGGATAACTAGTTCTAAGTGTCGATTGGAGTTGGAGAGACACTTAGAGTAGTTTAGGACTTTGTTTTTTCCTTTGGCCGTACTATGAAGGGGGGTATGAACGGGTAGCTTGACCTAGTTAAGTCTAGTGAGTTAGGTGTGGTGCACACTTGTTAAAACTAGCTCTAGGTAGCTCCTATGAATGCCTAAGATCCTTTGGAGCAAACTTCATTCACATATGTTCGGAAGTTGGAAGTGAATGGAGGGTCAAATATTGACCGGACGCTGGCTCCGGTGCGACCGGACGCTGGCCGCAGGGTCCGGTCAGTTCATTTGACCGTGAAGATCAAGTCTGGTGTGACCAGACGCTGGGAGGTCATGTGACCGGACGCTGAGGGCCAGCGTCCGGTCGACTCCAGTAAGGGTCCAGACTTGGGAAAGAGTGACCGGATGCGTCCGGTCAGTGTGATCGGACCCTGTGTATCCAGCGTCCGGTCGTTTACAGTAAGCATCCAAGAGCGACCGGACGCATCCGGTCAGTACTGACCGGACCCTGACAGCGTCCGGTCATCACTTGAAAACTAATTCGCGGGTTGAACTGACCGGAGCGTCCGGTCATCACGCAGAAGCTCATAACGGTTCGTTTTTCAGGCTGGCTTATAAATAGAAGCTCCACTCGTGAGTGGAGTATCTTTTGCTCATTCCAACAGCTGAGAAACACGTTTGTGAGTGCCAAGAAGAGCAAGGTCCTAGTGAGGTGTTTGTGATTCGAGAATCTAAGAGAGTAGCCTCACTAGCAAATCAAGAGTAGCAAAGTGTGCATCCATCTTCTCATTAGGCTTTGCGTGGTCAAGTGAGAGTTCATGCTTGTTACTCTTGGTGATCGCCATCACCTAGACGGCTTGGTGGTGATTGGGAGTTTGGTGTTCACCCGACGGAGCTTGTGGGTGACCCAACTCAAGTTGTGAGCGGTTTTGGGTGATTCGCCGCGATGGAGTGTCGAAGAATCAACCCGTAGAGAGCACTTGATCCTTGCGCGGATCAAGGGGGAGCTACACCCTTGCGCGGGTGCTCCAACGAGGACTAGTGGGGAGTGGCGACTCTCCGATACCTCGATAAAACATCGCCGCGTTCCTTTCTCTCTCTATTTACTTTGAGCACTTACTTTGAGCATTTACTTTGAGCAATTCAATACTTGTTTTTATTTCCATAAGAATTGCTTGCTAGAGTAAGTTTGGAACTTAGGTTGAGAGGTTGTTGTGCATTAGTTTGATATAAACACTTTTCTAGGCACAAGGGGTTAATTGGGCTATCCGTAGGATTTGATTATTACAAGAAAATTTAGAATTAGCCCAATTCACCCCCCCCTCTTGGGCATCTTGATCCTTTTAATGTGTTTACACCAAAATTTGGGAGAAGAGCGCGGAAACTCATAGGCTTCCAAGATTGTGCCAATCAAGGAGTCAATTGTGTAAAGATTGATATATGCCGGATCGTATGCGACACTGGGATCGTTTCTCTTTAAATGACGTCAGCAGATAACGATGGTGAGATATGATTGGCATCGAGAAGATGCATATCGAACTCTACAAAAGGGGAAAGATTAGAGTCCAAGTTATCTTAAAATAGGAATGTTTTCATTGTACGAAAGATTGTACTAAGTTGTACTCGAGTAGGATTCGTTTTTAGGCTCTAGGTATAAATATCAAACCCGACTATTGTAAAGAACACACAATCAATCCAATACAAGATATTTACTTTTTTTGGCTCTAGCCACCTCTTAGGAGTAGGAGTAGGAGTAGATCTCGGCGAGTTCTTCAGTAAGTATGGTTGCATCGATCCGGTCGACCTCCACTACTTATCTGTAAGTACCGTCATGGCTTATACCTCTGTTCATACGGCTGCATCGATCTGGTCGACCTCCACTGCGACTCTGGTATAAGTTAGTTATCGACTCTTGTATAGTTCAAGTACAGCTGCATCGATCCAATTGACCTCCACTGCTTGAACTAGATTAAGGTCAAGTTATCGGCTCTATCTAAGGGTGGTGTTCCTTCGGATAGATTCATTAAGTTACCGATATTGCTTGTTGCTTCCATTATTTATTTAATTACAGCAATATAGCTTCGCCCGATTGGGATTGATCTAGATTGGCCTTATATCTTTTTTAACACATCGTTTGTTAATCTAAACTAATTTAATCTGCACTTTAAACGATGGGTTTTGTTTTATCGGTTGTTTTACATCAATCTTGATCGTGCATAGCATGCGGTTAAGGCATGTTTGATCTTGAGTAGATCTATTGGCTAGCGAAAACTATTACGTGGCCCGTTATCACGGCATGTGTGATTCTACCTCACACCCCACTGTTAGCACCGTGGAGTGGGGATCGTTATTTGGTAGATCTATTCTGAGAGGACATGACCTTAACTGTGCGCTATGCCAGAATCGGTTGTTTTAGCCGATATCGAGTGCTTTCACGAACAGTTCACATCATGAGATCATTGAAGTAGGGATAGGTTGAAAGATGTGTTAGCCCCATGATCTTATTATTGTATTACAGCCTGCATGATTCTGCCTCATGTCCCACTGATATTAGTAATAAGTTAGGGTCATCGAGTCTATTATTGTTTCTACAGCCTACATGATTCTGCCTCATGCCCTACTGGTCATAGCGATAGATGAGATCTAATATGTTCATTAGATTTATCACTATTAAATGGTTGAATGATGATGAACTATTTCTTTTATAAAAAAGGGGTTTGATTACTTATAGTCATTGGCTTAGCATGAACTAATTATTGTTGATATCCTTTTGCTAGTGACTAATATTTATCTAAACAATGATATTCATCCAGAATGATAACTGATTCTTCTTACACAACCCCATGAGCTTTAATCGATTTATTCTTATGAATATGCTGAAATCGACTATTTAGTCGATCTCCTTTCATATCGGCTCTTAGAGCTGCACATTCGAGACTGTCTGGCAACACCGGCATGTTCCACCCTTAATTACTGATAAATTTTCTCTCCTTGTCAATTGCGGGGTCAAATTGACTGGCATGTCTCGGGAGGAGTGCGCAGGATCGACCACCCCTGTGCTGAAGCTAGGCAGATCCCTAGCTCCATCGAGCGGACCCTTTCGGCTTGCTTGTGTGCCCTCGGCATGGGATGAAATTCCGTGTCGATAGGGGCTACACCCGTGGGTGCGCTCGCGCACACCCGTTGTTGAAACAAAAAATTCCCCTGCTGTCAAGACAAAAATCCCCTAGACAATTCTACCTGAATCGCCTGGGGGCTTAGGGGCTCCTGTTGGGTTCATAAACCTGAGATCCCTCATGGACCTACTTCCCAGCAAGTGCTAACCTAGTTTATCAAAGTGATTATGAGATAGGTAGCATTACTCCAAGTGATGAAGCAAATGAAGATCATGATATGATGATGATGATGATGATGGCATGGTGATGATCAAATGCTTGGACTTGGAAAAGAAGAACGAAAAACAAAAGGCTCAAGGCAAAGGTAAAATTGATAGTAGGTTTTCGATTTAGTGATCAAGACACATAGAGAGTACGATGACATTTAGGATTGATAGTCGTACTATTAAGAGGGGTGAAACTCATATCGAAATATGGTTATCAAAGTGACACTAGATGCTCTAACTCATTGCACATGCATTTAGGACCTAGTGGAGTGCTAACACCCTTGAAAACATTTGTGAAAATATGCTAACACATGTGCACAAGGTGATACACTTGGTGGTTGGCACATTTGACCAAGTGTTGGGTTCATAAACCTGGGGTCCCTCATGGACCTACTTCCCAGCAAAAGCTCGGCCCAGTAGATGACGTTGCAAACGACACGCAACTCCTAGGCCGGCCCAAATACCTAATGACAGGCCAGAAGGGAAATCTAATCTCTGACCAGAAGGCCTAGCCAAAGAGGGACGATGCCCACTTCTAACTCCAGCCCGCCTCTTCGACCAGAAGGCCTAGCCAGGAGGAACGATGCTGGCTTCCGACTCTGGGCCACCTCTCTGATTGGAAGGACTCGCTTCCGACTTTGGCCCGCCTCTCTGACCAGAAGGCCTAGCCAAAGAGGAATAGCGCTCGCTTCTAACTCTGACCCGCTTCTCTGACCAAAAGGCCTAGCCAAACGCCGCTTCTGACTCTAACCCGCGTCTCCGACCGGGGATGCACCAAACCTCTGCTTACATCTCTTCTCTGACTGGCGCAGTTAGAGCCGACTGGGACCAACCTAGGATGCCCGCTCGGTGAGGACCTAGGAAACAGGCAGAGCAAGTAAGGTAGAGCGCTTAAGTCAACTGCAATACCAAGGACCGTACCCTATACACCTATAGGACAATACCAACAGGACATGTCAGAAGGGTATCCTGCCACCTTCTAGGCATGTCAGAACCCAAGCAGTGTTGTGGACACCGATGTTTGCCCTACAATGTTATGGGCGCCATCAATTCCCATATCAGGTGAACACGGTAAAACTCCCCCACATGCCTCTGGACATCAAGTGTTGTGGGCACCGTCATTTGCCATACATGGTGAATGCGGTGAAATCTCCCACATGCGTCTGATATAAACAGTGTTATGGTGCCTACAATTATCTTGTACCCGATGGCATGGGCAACAAGACTTGGTAGCATATGTACTCTCTCTCTCACACTTGTAAAGGCCATCCCCTTCATCGATAAAAGGGGACGCACTCTCTCCCAATACGGGGATCGATTTCAGGGGACTCAACTCAAAGGACCCTCCGATGATCCGAACAACAAACGATCGATTCACCCTCTGCTAGCTTTAGACACTCTAAAGCTACACAAAGCACACGCTAGAATACTTAGCACACATAGGAGCTCCTGTCTCTCTTGGCCCTTCGGTCTAGAGTCCGACCAGACCTCTTGCACCCCCCATCTTACTTACTTCTATTTGTAACCCCACAACAAACTTCAAGCACCTGGGCTCAGGAATAAAGTCACCGACCAACTCAAACTAGATGTAGGGCACGTTGTCTGAACTAGTATAAACCCTATGTCATTGAGTGCTAGGCCACATCCGATCACAACATACAATAAAACTACAAATATTTACGTGTTGGTCACTTTTTGCACCAACACCAAGGGTGAAGAAGTTGGAGTTGATGTGGATCAACTCAGTGAAGAAATGGAGGCAAAAGGTGGTCATTGTGAGTGACTGGACATAGTGAAGGCGTAGGCATCGGTCTTTTACTGGACACGTGGTGGGTGCGTCCTATCCTACTATCGTGGCAGCGCAAAAAAGAGGAGAAGGACCGGACACTGATGCTGCATTCGATCGTGACCTACCAAATGTGTTCGGTCATAGTTGAGCAGCTCTAGGAGCTCTCTGGACTCGACCAGACATTGCCCCTCCTATGTCTGGTCATGATCGAACTAACGCGTCTGGTTGTCATTTGGCTCTCTCGGGACCTCTCAGGAAACAACCGGACTCGGCAGAGGTGCGTCCGGTCTTGGCGATGTGCTGCGTTCGATCATCACTTGACCATTAGCGCATGGTAGCTAACCATTGAGATCAAGCGACTAAGGTTGAACGGAGGCGACGCGTGTCGTGCATCCGTTGAACGGACGCTGGACCGGGTGCATTCAGTCAATCTGACCGGCACATCCGGTCGCCCTGATTTCTTAGTGAACAGAGAGCCAATGGCTCTATTTGTGGGGGCTCTCTATGTAAGCCCCATTGCCGGCTCTAGCTCACACTCTTAGCCATTTGCATTGACATAGCAACCTTGTGAGCTTAGCCAAAGCCCTCCCACTCATCTCCATCATTGATTAACCATCTTTGTGAGATTGGGAGAGAATCCAAGGGCATTGCATGAGTGTTTGCATCTAGTGGCACTTGGTGTTTGTGTTTCGTTGTGGGATTCACTTGTTACTCTTGGTGGTTACCACCACCTAGATGGCTTGGAGCAGCGAGGATCGTCGAGCGGAGGTTGGTGATTGTCTTCGGCTCTGATCATGGTGATTGTGAGGGGTTCTTGACCTTTCCCCGGTGGAGAGCTAAAAGGTACTCTAGTAAATTGCTCATGGCTTGTGTGATCCTCATCTTATGTTGGTTGTGCGGCACCCTATTGAGGTTTTGGCATGTGATGCCAATTAGCACGTGAACCTCTAAGTGAGTGAATCATCACAACAGGGACTAGCTTGCCGGCAAGCAAGTGAACCTCAAAAGAAAAATCATTGTGTCTTGATTGTATTCTTGGTATTCATTGGTATTCACTCATTGGTCACTTGCCACAGCTCTCTACCACTCTCTTGTATTTCATTATACATTCACTTGGATAGAGCTAGTGGTAGTTAAGACTAGATAATGTATCATTTAATTATAATACTCTCACTAGGTTGATCACCTAGGTGTATATTAGTGACATAGCTTTGTTGTGATATACTAGAGATCATAGAAAATAGAATTGGGTAGCTAGCTTGCAACCCCAAGTATAGTGCTAGCGCAAAATTTGCTTCATCATCTTATTGACTAATCATTTGTCTTAGTGTTGTTGTAGAAATTTTTAATAGGCTATTCATCCCCTCCCCCCTCTAGCTATTAGTACCTTTCAAGTGGTATTGGAGCCGAGGTCACCGTGATTTGAGGCTTAACAACCTTCGTTGTAAAAATAGCTCAAATCAACAACACCAAGAGGCCACCCCAATTTGATGGCACAAATTATCCATATTGGAAGTCAAAGATGACCACACATATCAAATCAATCAATAGAAGGGTGTGGAAATAGAAGGGTGTGGAAGGTGGTAGAAACCAAAATTGAGATTGCCGATCCAGAGAATCCCATCGCGGGCGAAGAAGTGCTTCTCTAAAACAATGACATTGCTCTAAGTGCCATTCATGATGCAATTAATGAGAGAACATTTGAGCAAATTAAGAACATTGAGATGGCTCATGAGGCTTGGAAGAAGTTGGAAGAATCATTCGAGGGCACCAAGGCAATGAAGGGTGAAAAGGCATACATTCTCAAGGAGAAAATTGCTAGCTTCAAGATGAAGGAAGATGAGAGTGTGCCGGACATGTTTCATCAGATGGAAGTGCTTGTCAATGATCTTAAAGCACTTGGTGGGAAGGTGGAGGACAAGGACTTCTCTCATAAGTTCTTGAATGCTTATCCACAAGATTTGGCATGTTGATCACATTGCTAGTGAGGACCGGTTTGGACACAATGACACCAAACCAAATCTTGGGAGATATCATGACCGATGATGCTTATAGAGATGATGATGTGAAGGAAGAAAAGAGGGAGAAGAAGGATGACAAGAAGAAGAGTGTGGCATTTAAGGCCACATCATCCAAGGGCAAAGCAAAGCAAGAATCATCAAGTGAAGATGAAAACTTGAGCTTTGGTAAGTTCATGATAAAGAAGGGCTACCGTGCTAGAAGAAAGAAGTCATCGTCCAAGAACAAGGAAGATTCAAGAAGGTGCTTCAATTATGAAAGTAAAGATTATCTTGTTGCTCAATGCCCATATAATAGTGACAAAGATGATGACAAGAAGAACAAGAAGAAGGACAAGAAGGAAAAGAAAGAGAAGAAGGACAAGGTGACCTTCAAGAAGAAGAAGAAGAAGGGTGGTTCATATATGGTTACTTGGGATAGTGATGCTTCCTCATATGATGATGATGATAGTGATGATGACAAGACCACCAAAAAGAAGGCACTTGCAAGCATTGCTATCAATGAGAAGCTTTCTCTCTTCGACACTACATCATGCTTCATGGCTAAGGCTACTAAGGTACAAACTTGTGATGATGGAAGTGATGAGGAACATGATAATGAAATGAAAATAAAAATGAAAGTGATAGTGATGATGATGATGATGAACCAACTAAGGATGAACTACTTGACATGCTAGATGATGCTAAAGAACACTTTGAAATTAAGCGAAGGGAATGCAAAAGCTTGCATAAGGAAATAAAAGCCCTTAAGCAAGCCTTTGATGAGCTCAAAGGATCTCATGAGAGGCTAGAGGAAGCCCATGAGAAGCTTGGCAAGGCTCACAAGAAGCTTGAAAAAGCACATTCCTCTTTGCTTAATGAACAAAATGAGAAGAAGCATGTTGAGACATGTGATGTAGGCTTAACTTGTGATATAATTGATGAATCATTCTATAAGTCTATCATTATTGCTCCCACTAACCCATCTTGTAGCACTTCTACTTCCACCTTATCTAGTAGTGATGGTTTCACTTGTGATGCCACACTAATGGTTGAGAATGAGACCCTCAAGAAGGAGGTCAATAAGCTCACTCACACCTTGGCTAAGGCCTATGGTGGTGAGGACTGCTTGCTTATGTGCTTGGGTAGCCAAAGAGCTTCTCTACAAAGAGGGATTGGGCTACCTCCAAGAAAGGCAAGGCGGTCTTTACTCCTCACAAGACTAGTTTTGTGAAGAATAATGGTCGGTTTTGCACTAGTTGCAAGCAAGTTGGTCATAAAGAGCATGAGTGCAAAAATAAGAGCAAAAATGCTAATGTATCCTCAATCAAGATTTATTCTTTCTATGTGCTTACTAAGGGTACAAATGGTGTGAAGGCTAAGTTCATTGGTGCACCATGGACGGACTCAAAGAAGAAAACCATTTGGGTACCAAAGAGCTTAGTGACTAACCTTTAAGGACCCAAGCAAGTTTGGGTACCTAAAAAGAATTAATCTTCTTTTGTAGGTCAATTACAAAGCCATAGAAAGGTATTGGGTTCTTGATAGTGGGTGCACTCAACATATGACCGGTGATGCAAGAATATTCAACTGAATCAACATCAATGGCAATGATGGTTATGATAGTATCACATTTGGTGACAATGGTAAAGATAAGGTCAAAGGGCTTGGTAAGATTGCAATATCTAATGATATGAGCATTTTAAATGTGTTACTAGTAGAGAGCTTGAACTTCAATTTGCTATCCGTGGCTCAATTATGTGATCTTGGATTCAAATGCATATTTAGGGTAGATGATGTAGAGATCATAAATGTAGATGGCTCTAACTTAATCTTCAAAGGCTTTAGATATGAGAATCTATACTTGGTTGATTTCAATGCTAGTGAAGCTAAATTATCTACATGTTTGTTCACTAAGTCTAGCATAGGTTGGTTATGGCATAAAAGGCTTGGTCATGTTAGAATGAAATAATTAAATAGATTGGTTAAGCATGACTTGGTTAAAGGCTTGAAAGATGTAGTGTTTGAGAAAGATAAGCTTTGTAACTCCGGTCGCCCCGATTTCTCAGTGAACAGAGATCCAACGGCTCTATTCGTGGGGGCTCTCTATTTAAGCCCCATTGCTATCTTTAGCTCACACTCTTGGCCATTTGCATTGATATAGCAACATTGTGAGCTTAGCCAAAGCCCTCCCACTCATCTCCATCATTGATTAATCATCTTTGTGAGATTGAGAGAGAATCCAAGTGCATTGTTTGAGTATTTGCATCTAGTGGCACTTGATGTTTGTGTTTCGCTGCGGGATTCGCTTGTTACTCTTGGTGGTTGCCGCCACCTAGACGGCTTGGAGCAGCGAGGATCATCTAGCAGAGGTTGGTTATTGTATTTGGCTCCGATCATGGTGATTGTGAGGGGTTCTTAACCTTTTTCCGGCGGAGAGCTAAAAGGTACTCTAGTAAATTGCCCGTGGCTTGTGTGATCCTCATCTTGTGTTGGTTGTGCGGCACCCTATTGAGGGTTTGGCGTGTGATGTCAATTAGCATGTGAACCTCCAAGTGAGTGAATCGCCACAACGGGGACTAGCTTGCCAGCAAGCAAGTGAACCTCAGAAGAAAAATCATTGTCTTAATTGTATTCTTGGTATTCATTGGTATTCACTCATTGGTCACTTGTCACGATGGTATACCTCTCTACCACTCTCTTATATTTCATTATACATTCACTTGGATAGAGCTAGTGGTAGTTAAGACTAGATAGTGTATCATTTAATTGTAATACTCTCACTAGGTTGATCACCTAGGTGTATATTAGTGACATATATTTGTTGTGATATACTAGAGATCATAGAAAATAGAATTGGATAGGTGGCTTGCGACCCAAGTATAGTGCTAGCGTAAAATTCGTTTCGTCATCTTATTGACTAATCATTTGTCTTAGTGTTGTTGTAGAAATTTTTAATAGGCTATTCACCCCCCTCTAGCCATTAGGACATTTCGGCGGTGCACCGGACAGGGGGTGGCGGTGCCACCCAGGCAGCTCCCCTAGCCCAGTTTCGCCTCCTCTTCTTCACCAACTTCTTCACCTTTGCAAATATGCTAACACCATCAAGTGAACAATACCTTGTGCATGTGTGTTATCTTTTCGCAAATATTTTTTCAAAGGATTAGCACTCTTTTCACCACATCACTCGATCCTAACATGTATGCAAAGTTAGATCGCTCAAGTGGCACTAGATGACCGATATGTAAACAAGTTTGCTCCTCTTAATAGTACGACCATCTATCCTAAATCCAGTCATACACTTCTCTACACAACTTTTGACCGGTGAAATGAAATGCCCTACAGATATGCCTTTATCTTGCGCATGTTATTCCATCTCCTTCGATGTCGATGCAACACATACACCAACCAAACACCAAATGATATGATCCACTTCATGTCATCACGTGACCGTATTGGTTCATCGATCTTGACTTCACTTGCTCTTCACCGTTGCCTCGGTCTATCGGTGCCAAGTCATCACTCAACTTGCCCTTCACTCTTGCATCCGGTCCGTCGAGCCAAGTCTTGTCTTGATCTTCTCCACCTTGATCACATGATTCCATGCCATGTCTCATATGCAAGAAGCTCATTCATTACATGTATGAGCCTTGTAATAAATCCAAGCCATCTTCATCGTCATGGCATAAGTTACTCACACAAGTACCTGCGAACTAATCATCTGTGTATCTCACTTAAACACATATTAGTCAACCTAAGATTATCACTCAATTACCAAAATCAAATAAGGACCTTTCACCCGCCTGATCTTTCAAGGTCCCCGCCTCCGCTGTGCTGCTCGCGCCACTTGCACCTTTGCTCTTGGCTTGTGGCATTCACCCGGTGCTCAGCTATGGGTCGTCGTCTTCTGGGCCTTCGCCTTCGCTCCCTGGCCTTCGCCCAGCCAGAGGGTGCAAGCGAAGGTCTCTCCCAAGATGCCTGCAAAATCATCAGCTTATACATTTTTGTTATTGTTAGTCTATGTAGTTGAGGTGGAGTTCAGCCTTGGTGGCTTATGGAGCTGTGTCACAACGGTAACAGCCATGTTGGCTGAAGTGGAAACCGCAGTTGACACGTAGCCAAAGCAACACAAGACACCCATCATTAGCCTCCGTAACCACCTTATAACCCGGACTCAACTACCCTCGCAATTCGCAACGGGTACTTGCCAGCGGTCACCGTCCACCGCAAGATTTTCAAAATCACCGCACCTTTGGCGCGTCGTCACCTTTTAAGGCGAGAGCGCCCAACTCCTCGCTTGTCAGTCACTCGCACTCACTCGCGAGCAGCCAAGATTGCTGCAGCTCGATCGATCTGGACCACCTCTTCTGCGTCGGCGCCCGCGGCTCCGGCTTCGCAGAGTCCATGTCCAAGGTGGCGTGCGAGATGGCCGCCGCGCTCCCCGACGCCAGCGCCGTCCAATCATGTGGCCGCGGTGGTGCTGGCAGCGCCAGCCCTCGTGCCGACGACGACGCGGGCGTGCCAGCGGAGTCGGTCCTGCTCCGGGTTCCGGACGGCGTCGGCTTGACCCATCTGTTTGGCGCGGCGCTGCGGCGGGACGGGTCCACCAAGGGCAGCTCCAACCCGAAGGCGGCCGCCGAGGCGGCGACGCGCAAGGGCGCGCCGATGGCGGCTGACTCGAGGAGGTTGCCGGCCACGACGACGGCCAGCAGCAGCAAGACCGCCGTAGTCATCGGTGTTCTGCCGGCGAGCAAGGTGGTTGCCAAGGAGCGTCGCGGTCGCGGTCGCGCTCCCGGCCGCGTCGTCGTCGCCCGCGCGTGGCGCCGGCCGGCGGCAGGGGCCAGGGTCTTCGCGAGCGAGGCCGTGGGGCCGGAGCCCGTGTCCCCAAAGGTGTCCTGCTTCGGGGCCGTACTGTCGGAGACGTCTGCCGCGGCGCCGCCCGGTGGTTCGCAAGAGGAAGAGGAAGGGAGCGGGTGCTGGGCGAGCCTGGGGACCGCGCTTCTTGGCCTATGTCGCGACAGCAATGATCGTGATGGCCACCTCTGCCGCGCGAGCGAACCAAGTTCGAAGGCCACGGCCCCGGGGCCTCAGCGGCAGCGCGTCGCCGTGATGTCGCCACCGCGGCCGGTGGCGCCGGGGCTGGGAGACGTGAAGCGCCTCGCTTCGCGGCGGTGGCCGGAGACCATGGCGCGGGGGACGGTTTGAATGTCCTCCCGTACGTGCTTCGAGAGGCACGGCGGCGGCAGCCTTGTACGACGTCCACGGACCACGGTTGCCAATGCAGCACCGTCTCCCTCCTCGGACCTGCTCCTGACCGTTCTATTGTCGTGTGGTGTGTGTACGTGTGTGCCTGTGTGACCTTTTTCTGTTTGTTTGCAAGCTGCATCTCGTGCCTTGTGTATCGACATTCGGCTCTGTCCCGTTTCTTTGTCACTCAAGTGGATATATCCGTTGCAATTTGACCTTTATTTATTTATACAAATTCTCAAGATGAAGGCGCTCAGCTGAAAAGTTGAAAAAAGCTTGGGCTTAACAAGTGACAAACTGATAAAATCTGCGAAAAGAAAAGATTTCCTCCCTAGAAAAAAGTCACAAACTTTTGGGCTCGCGCGAGATTAGGTGTGTTTGGTTGAGCTGTGGCTGTGGAAAAAAAGCTGCCGTGGGCTGTAAGCTGTGGGAAAGCTGATGTGGGCTGTGAGCTGTAGAAAAACTGAAAGCTGTTTGGTTAAATAAGTATAAAATATACCTTCTATCTTTATCTCTCTTGAAACAACTATGAAAGAGCTTTTTATTCCACCAATTTCGAAAAGCAGAAAGCCAAAAGCCAAAAGCAGGGTCAAACCAGCTTTCAAAAATGTACTACGGAAAAGCTGTTGCTTCTGAAAAAGCAGCCTCCAAAAACAACCCTTTGATTAAGATTTTGACTTTTAGGATCAAAAGCCAAAACCAAAACCCAACCAAACTCACCCTGAAAGTCCAAACACCCATATTTCAGTACTCCAACAGGCAGCGCCACTTTTTTTTTTTTTTTTGGTTTCTGCGCCTTCCTCCCCTGCCGTTCTGCTCAATGTTCTAAATAGCGGGATATAGCGTCCGCTATAGCGGGATATAGCGGTTGAGCAGGGCGGCCGCTAGGCATCGACACTTTTCGCGCTATGAGATCGCTGACGCTAATAGCGGCTAATAGCGTGCGAAATCCGCTAAATCAAGGTTCATTTAGCACCGCTATCCAACCAAAATCGACATGGGCTTTGAATTCTGTTGGGCTAAAATCGCGCAGGCCCAAAACAACTCGATAGAGCTGGTGGATTGAGCTACGTTGTCATTCTTCTTGAAATCTCAGTGACCAAAAGTGCTGGCGGCGGCGACGACGACGTCGGGTCGGTGGCGGCGGGCGGCTGCGAGCCTACGACTTGGCCTGAGGTACGAAACAGGAGCTGCAAGCCATGAGGAAGATGCGGACGCAGCCACCTTGGGCCATCTGCGCGCTGGCCAGGTATTGTCAGCAGCCTTCGATTAGATTAGATATGATTTGGTTCTTTATGAACAAAGCAATACCGATGAGCATCTCTGTACTCAAGTTCGTGATTAAACTATACCGATGAGCATCTCTGCATCTCTGAACTTTTGATTTATGTTCAGGATGAAAAAAAAATCATGATGGAAAAAAATGCAGAAGTCCATCTTATTATGGCAGTGATTTCTGTTGCCGTTGCTCATACTGCCAACATTCATACTTGATTAGATTTATGTGAGTTGATTAATGATGTCTGCTTTGTCAATTTTTTATACTTGAGACATGATGGTTGGCATCTTAATACCTAATACTTGGCATATTTTTTTTCTCGGCCGCTAAATGGCTTAGCCGGTTATGTAGCCTGCTATAGCCTTTCTTAGCCTTTGAGAGAGACAGCCGCTAAGGTGCTTAGCCCGCTATTTAAAACATTGGTTCTGCCACAGCCGACCGTTGGAATGAACCCCGCATCGGCATCTCCCACCACGTCCCACCAGCACGAGAAAAATTAAGGAAAAGAAACCGACATCTCCAGCAGCCCTGCCCTTCCATGACCGTTGCACAGTTCAAACCCCTCAAAACGGCCACTCCCCGGAGCCAGTCAAGCGAACACCTCAAAGCGAAAGCCAAAGCTGCGAAAGCCGCGGCGGTTAGAAGAGAGCAGAGCAGAGGCAGACCGAGAGCCGAGAGGCACGCGTGGGTCGTAGCGAGCCAGTGTCCATGGGGTGCATCTCCTCGAAGCTCCTCCCGCCGGGGCCAGGCGGCGACGGCAGGCGCGCCACGGTGCGCGGCCGCGTCGAACACGTCGTCTCCCTCACCTCCACCACCTACGGCGTCCTCGACCTCCACCCCAAGCACGGAGGAGCCGTCCTCGCACCTGCCGCCGCTGCTGACGAAGAGGTGGAGAAGGAGGAGCAGCCGCCGCAGGACAAGCCGATAAGCAAGGAGTGGAAGCGAGCCAGCATGCGTCCGCCGCCCATTGCGGTCCCGAGCGCCGACAAGAAGCCGGCGACGGGGAAGCCGGAGTCCGGCCTGGAGGTCATCAACGCGTGGGAGATCATGGCCGGGCTCGAGGAGGCCTACGCCGCCGCGGCCGGGTCCCCGCCGGCGAAGAAGCCGTCCAAGCCGGGCCGGTGGTCGCCGGCCAGGGTCATCGCTATGGCCCTGCCGTCGCCCAAGAGGTCGGCGACGAGGCGGAAGAACACGCCGGGGAAGGAGAACAGCCCGCTCCAGCGCTGCTCGGGGAATCTCAGCAACAAGGACAAGGACAAGGACAAGCCCGGCGATATCGACAGCGACAGGGTGCTCCGCCCGTACAATTCCATCGACAACTCCAAGCTGTCGATGGCGTCCAAGAGGTTCTCCCCGGGCAGCGCGCGGATCGTCCGCAAGCCCGGCACTGCCGAGACCGGCGGTGGCGGCACCGGCATGTCCTCGTCGCGGCGCAGCCTGAGCCCTCTGTTCGACCCGGAGCTGCTCGGGTCCATCGAGCGCGAGCTGTCGGAGGAAGGAGCCCACATCAAGCGGATGGTAGGGTCCGAGAAGCCCAAGCACCCGAAGGCAGCGCCGCCGGCGATCGTGGCCGAGGGGAAGTGCCCGCCTGGTGGCGCCGAAGCCGTCGTCCTCTACACCACCACGCTCCGCGGCATCCGCAGGACCTTCGAGGAGTGCAACGCCGTGCGCGCGGCGATCGGGGCCCACGACGTGAAGGTGATCGAGCGGGACGTGTCCATGGACTCGGGCTACCGCGAGGAGCTGCGCCTGCTGCTGGGCGGGCGGGAGGTGCGCGTGCCCGCCGTGTTCGTGCGGGGCAGGCACGTCGGCGGCGCCGCTGAGGTGGCCAAGCTGGAGGAGGAAGGCAAGCTGAAGGCGCTGCTGGAAGGCCTGCCCCGGGCGCGGGTGTGGTGCGCGGGCTGCGCCAGCGTGCGCTTCGTCATGTGCCGCGACTGCAACGGCAGCCGCAAGGTGCTCGACGCCGAGCGCAAGGAGACGGTCAAGTGCGGCGAGTGCAACGAGAACGGCCTCGTCCGGTGCCCGATCTGCTCGTGAATCGCCGCCGCGAACGGTGGGGTGGATCTGGCGACTGATTGGTGGTGTGAAAGGTGTGCATTGCTGTGTTCCATTGGGTTGATCTGCCTGTCTACCCGGCTGCTTTCGATAATGCTAATAACCGACAACCGTGTGTTTTTTTCTCTCTCCCGGCACACGGTTTTCTGATCATCAGATCGCTGGGTCTGTCCATAGTTGACTGTGTCATCCCCACCGATTTAGCTATCTGTTTTTTTCCTTGTCGCTGACAAGTTGTTCTGCAAGTCTTCTCTCGTTTCATTTCATCGTCTCCCCCCGACAACAGCGACTATAGAAAAAAATCGTCTCATTTTATAATATATTATTTATTTTTATTCTTGTCTAACTATAGAAAAAATTATGACTTATTAATTGTCTTTATGTCAACATTTATATTATTTTTTGTCCTTGCCTAACTATAGAAAAAAAATTATGATTTATTAATTGTCTTTGTGTCAACATATATTAGATTTCGTTAGGTTTGTATAGTTTTGTGTATCAGGTTTTTTATAATCTGATTAGAAAATTGCAGCTACAATTTTATTATAAAATATATGCAATAAGCATGGTGGCCGTTGGCGATCAAATGGTGTTAGAATTCGTGAGCAACTGAATTTGTTTCTCATAGAAATCGTGTGTTTTACATAGAATTAACAACCGTGTGCTATAGTTGGTCATGAAACACATGAATATAATATAGGCATCCTCTTTGATTTTGCTATATATGCGAATTGCGAATTGCCAAGTGCTTGTTGCTCTCGGCAACAGCGAACTGATTCATTTTGTTGCGTGTGTAGTTTAATTACCTAATTTAATCAAATGTAATTTGATTGCTTCTCGTGGACTATGTGCTGATGATTTGGGAATTGAGATGTGTCTGCTCTCTTCTCTCCAGTGTCGATCTGCCTTACATTTGAGTTTCCCGCTGGCCGCTGATAATGCAAAGAATTGCAGAAATAAACGTCTTTGTCCCGTTGTTCTCACACGGAAAGACAATAAACACGAACCAAGCAGGTCTTCTTTTAAACACGGAACCGGAGCAAATTTACGGTTTTCAGGTTTTGTGATTTATAACACGCTGACGAGGAAGAAGCATCAGATCTCCTTTCCATTTGACTCGAACCTGATAAATGTTTTCACATACGTCGTGATGACCAGATGGGTAAGATAATGCAAACTTCTTATGTTGGGAAGCATAGCATTATCGTTGTCAGCTTCCAATCATCAGGTCATAATGACAAATGGGTTGAACACTTTTCCGTTGTTTTGATTCCAGGATTAGACTCCTTTTCATTCTTTCAACTAGAAAATGAAAACTACCATTTCTAGTCAAGTTTACATGACATTTCCCAAAAGAGAGACAATTTGTTTTACTTCTTTTTTTCAGAAAAAAAAAACTGAATGACAAGTTTAATTGTCTGGTGTAGTAATAAAGCTACAAGCAATATGACAAGCGAGCATATACCGCCTTTCCATGAAAAATAAAGTGCATGTTTGGTATGACTCCTCCCCCATGCTCCTTCGAAGCAGATGAAACTGTGAGGAGCTACAAATCGTAGCTCTGACTTTTACACAAAATACGGCTCTGGCTCCTCTTGCATGAGAAAAATGGCTCCTCCTCTTGAGGTGTTCAGTACTCCTCCATTTCCTCTAATGAAGATGTTGCTAGAGCTGAAGCCGTTCCAAACAGGTCCTAATAAACCGATCAGAGTAGTGCCGCTTCACTATGGCATGGAAGTTTTACTTCATGGTGGCCACCTGAACTATATGGACACATGCAGCCGAGATAATGTATTTAGACATGTCATGGCATTGATTTTACGTTTGTCTAGTGTTATCCTAAACGGTAAACAACCAATCATTTGTTGTTTATATACTATTCAGGCAAAACGACCACTTAAACGGGTAAAATGGATGTTTAAATGGAATAAACAGATGATTAAATGGAAATAGCATACCGTTGTGTAACATTAAACATGGTGTATTAGGTGAAACCGTGTGTTTGCCACCATATCACATGCTTGCACAAAAAAGTTTGCTTGCAACCAATAAAGCATTCACTTTAGACATGTAAAAATATATTTTGAGTTTGACCCCTCGATAGCTACATACATGTGCATAAGGCGTTGCACATGCGTTGGATAACCATACAATTCTATGGATGGCAGGGAATAAGAGTGCCTTCTATATTAAGGGGCAATAAGTTTATCATATACATGTCATAGAACTAATATCTTATGTTCACCGCCTTAGCTAGATACGGACAACTTGTCACCCATGGAACTGATGACGCAGTAACCCTAACACTCAGATTTCCCCCGGTCATTGAACAACATTAGTAGCATTTGACGCATGCTTCCATCCCCATGCTCGAGCTCCTTTTGCCATTATCACTAGGGGTGAAGCTACACTATGTTTAGGGGTGCATTTGCACCCCCTCCGAATGCAAATACAATGGATTTGATTAAAATTTCACCACATATGTGTACCCCCTACAAGACATATTTATACACTTATAAGACAATTGCACCACCTTCTGATTTGCTCTGATTATTGTTGCCACATGTGCCATACTGCTATGCACCCACATCTTTTCTCGTGCATTACTCTACCTCTTTGACGATCCTCTACCCTACCAGCCGATGATGTTATCCTTGCTTTGCCTTGCTTGTCATCCTTGCATTCGTCATTGTCGGAAGCCAACCTATGGCCGTAGTCATCATCCCTTGAAGCCCCCGATATCAAATGACCCTCCAAACCCAATTCAAACCGCAACCCTAACTCTAACAAAGAAGATTTAACGCTGTGATGTAGGAGCATGGGTGTTTGAGTGGAGAAACTAAGGCTTTCATGAAAAGAACTTAGAAATGCATTCACTATCCATTTTTTCCTTCTTTCACGTATCCTCTTTGACACTATCTTTATACACTAACTAAAAAGATGTGCAAAGACATAACTTTGCCTTAGAAGAAATTATGACCTCTCCGATTACCAACTTGTTTCATCATATCAAAACCGATAATCACGCGTTTAAATCCTTACTAAGTTAGAGTTATAAATAAAAGTGCCCAAAATTTGCAAAGGCGTTCAAAGTACCATTTCTTTTGACCGTTCCTAAACGGTAAATAGCTAGTCACTTGTCATTTAGTCATTATTCGAGCAAAATGGTCACTTAAAATTCGAGCAAAATGGTCACTTAACAGGTAAAATGGATGTTGAAATAGGATAAATGGCCAATCAAATAGAAGTAATGTACCATTTAAATAGTGTGTATTAGGCGAACGATGTGTTTGCCATCATAGCCACATGCATGCACAAAAAGGTTTGCCTATGCAACCAATAACACATTCACCTTAGACATGCAAAAAATGTTTTAGATTCGACTCTTAGTAGCTACATACATGCGCATAAGATGTTAGCACATGTAACTAGAGATAAGTTTACCATAGACATGTCATATAACTAATACCATACGTTTGTCGCCTTGGCTGACATGGACAACTTATCACCCGTACAACTGATGACACGTTAACCCCTAACACTTAGATTTTTTAGTCTTTGGACAACATTAGTAACAATTGACGCATTCTTCCTTCCCCATGTTCGAGCTCCTTTTGCCATTATCGCTATCACACGTGTCATACTACTATGCACCCGCAACCTTTTTCTCGCACCTATTACCATATCACCCTACCTCTTTGGTCCTCTACCCTACCAACCGGCGATGTTAACACCGCTTTGCCTTGCTTGTCGTCCTTTGCATTCGCAATCAACACAAGCTAGCCTATGTCCACAGTCATCTGAAGAGATGACCCTCTAAACCCAATTCAACCCGTAACCCTAACTCTAACAAAGAAGAGGCATGGTCGTGTGAGAGGAGAAACTCTAGTTTTCATTAAAAAAAAAGTTGAAACGTATTAGATACCTATCTTTTTTCCCCTTCTTTCACATATCCTCTTTGTCGCTATCTTTATACACTAACTAAAAAGATGTGCAAAGCCATAACTTTGCCTTGAAGAAATTATTACCTCTCCAATTACCAACTTGTTTTGTCACATCAAAAACAATAATCACACTTCTAAATCCTTACTAAGTTAGAGTTATAAATAAAAAAGCGCAAAATTTGCAAAGACGTTCAAAGTATCATTTCTTTTGCCATACATACGATGATGCAAATCGGTTGGCTTCAAGTCAAAATTTCATACTTGGCACAGAGCCCATGTGATTAGAGATTCCTCAATCCCCACACCTTGATCAGGAAAAGTATCAGATCGTTTGGTTCATTCCAGCCATCAAGATCACAAATCACAATAGACGCTCCTGATCAGCTTCCGTGGTGTGTTTCATTTCCAGTCCAGCACACAAAGGCCCCCGCCGGCTGCCCACTGGTTAAACCGCACCAAAACACTCGAGGGACACAGTCACACAGCTTCCCTGAGATCTCTCGTCACGTCGCCAGATCCAAGCCCCAAATCCGCGCGGCGGCAATGGCGGTGCGCGCGAGCCTCGCCTGCTTCCCCTCCAACCCCGCGCTCCACGAGGCCTGCATCATCCCGTGGGGCGTCGCCGTCACTCCGTTCTCTGCCACAGATGAGCGCGGCTCCAAGCCGGCCACCGGCGCCGAGGGCCACCTCCTCCCCCGCTGCCAGTCCTGCTTCGCCTACTTCAGCTTGCTCTGTCCGCTCGACCGCTGGTCCTGGAACTGCGCCGTCTGCGGCGCCGAGAATGACCTCCCCGCCGACGCCGCCGCGCGCTACGCCCGCGACGGTGGCCACGACCCGCCCGAGATGCGCTCCGCGTTCGTCGACCTCCTCCTCCCGGGTACACGCCTCTCTCTCGCCGTTCTGATTGGATGCAGCGCGCTGTGGTACGGTGCGGTATTGCGGTAACGTGGTGGTGGAATTTTGCAGGGGAGGAGGGCGAGGGGGCAGCGGCAGCGGCGGCGGCTCCGACGCCCGTGTACGTGGCGGCGATCGACTTGTCCTGTAAGATCTTCAGTTCCTTCACAAGCTGTACACGTTTGACGCTAGCATAGCATTTTAGTGATCGGTACACGTGACTTTGTTCCTATAAAAAATATGGCAACGAACTGGTAATCATGCCTTGAATTTGGTACATTATGGTTCTTATATTGAGTGCCTGCAGAGGGTCGTCATAGATTGACACCTGCTGGTGCCTACTGTGCTCATGCCCTAAAAGGCTAAAACTTAGTCCAATGGGTGATAGAGTGATTGATATTGCCATGGGGGTGTGTAGTTGGTTGCTTTTATATAGTTGTAAAAGGGAAACAATGTTGCAGCATTATGATGATTGATGAACACAGTTTCAAATTCCCTTTGAATGATGAAATCCGTTTCCATTAACATAGTGCTTGACTTTTGGTGTTCCTAGCCAGTCAAATCTTTAGCCACAATTTGTTAGGCTTACAGCTTAAGCTATACTATCTTGTCTGATAAATGAATCATTAAGTTTTCCACAAACTTAAATTCAATAGTACATTCTGTGATTTTTTATCTATACCTTTTGTACTTTCTCTCTCCTCCTCTTTTTGGTGAAATTCAGCTGTTTCTGATGATTGTTTCTTCATATTGCATTTTAGCTTCAGAGGAGTTCTTGGAGCTAGTCAAAAGTGCTCTTCAAGCAGCTCTTGAAGGTGAGCTTAAGTCCTTGGAGCTAATCTTTTGTTGAAGCATAATACCTGGAGTTTTCATAAAGCTATATATAAACTAATCTTTTGTTTCCATGCAGCTCTTTCGCCAGGATCACTATTTGGACTTTTGACATTTAGCAGCAAAATAGGATTATATGATGTCCAAGGTCCAATACCTATTGTGAAGAATGTGTTTATCCCTCCTGATTCGGATGGTGCCTTACAAGTTGACCTTGAAGATATCATGCCCCTTTGCTCATTTTTGGCTCCTGTATGTAAATTGTGCTGTTAGTTACAATTTTCTCCTTATTTGTATTTGGCTCTGGCTTTTTGGTCCCAGAATATTCATCTGACTTGTACTGTATTTGCTAATATCAAGTTACATCTTAACAGATTGATAGTTGCAAAGATCGCATTACTGAAGCACTTGAAACAATTAAACCAATGTCTTCCTGGGAAGTAGCTGCAAATGCGCACGATGGACAGGATCATGTATTGCATCATGTACGTGGTTTTGGTGTAGCGTTGGATGTTCTTATCAACTATCTAAGTTCAGAATATGGAAATGCGTTCGAGCTTGGTATGTTAATGCCTTGAGCCTTTTACCACACTAATGTTTGTTATTTTGTTTCAAGACTGGGTCTGTGGTACTTGACCTCGTCTGCCCCTATAACTTGCCCTGATAATTTTCTTTTTTAAAAAATCAGCTAGGATATTTGCATTTTTAAATGGTCCACCCAATTATGGGGCTGGGCAGCTGGATATAAGTGAGGACCAAAATGCTGGTAAAGCAAGGGGTGCTGATCATGTATTACTGCAGGAGCAGACAAGTTTCTATAAAAATCTGGTAATTTTGCACAGAGATTAGTCAATACACTATGAGAATATTTTAGAATATATCTGATTGGCATATCACAGGCTACTAGTGCTGTTCAAGCAGGTGTGTGCGTGGACCTTTTTGCAATTACAAATGAATACACTGACCTTACTTCCCTGAAAGTTCTGAGTGTTGAGAGTGGTGGATCACTGTTTCTGTATTCAAGTACAGATGAATCAACACTTCCGCAAGATATGTAAGTTTAGTCACCATCTTTATGTTTCTCATGTATTCAGCAGTTAGATCATGACTTAAAATTAAATTTTATTTAGATGATTTATTGTTTCCTTTACCAGATTTATTGGGTAAATGCTTAGGCTATTCTTCTTTATACCAATAGTGGAGAGCTGTCCCTAATAATAGATTATCAAATTTTTATTATGTGGTCAATGTTTTAGTACTGGATTATGTTGAATTTGCTTAAACCCAAACAGCACGATGAAAATTAATGTTAGTTCTTGGTCGTGTGCTGCCTAGATGTCCATGCTATAAGATAGATACCAAAATGTATAAAACATGAATGCATTCTGCATATTCTTTATGCGCACTGGTTTTATATACTTGTAGTAGCATATAAGGTCTCATAACACTTTTGATTATGGAATGGCGAAACCAAGGTGATACAAAGTAAAGGCTAACAAATCCACACCCATAAACAAGATGGCATTAATAACTTGATGCTACCATGGATAGGGAATTCTTGATTCTTCTAGATCCTTGGATTTTGAAACAAGATAAAGAACAAATGATCTGCCGTATCATTAAAAAGAGTAAGTAGCTACAAAGCAGTAGTGCAGTGTACCTACAAAGCAGTAGTGCAGTACTCTGATTTTTTTTATCTGCCTTTTGTTCAGATACAAGATGTTGAGTCGTCCCTATGCTTTTGGATGCGTAATGCGATTGAGAACATCATCACAGTTCAAGATTGCTGATTCTGTAAATACTCTGAGGGATATGTGCATTACTTACATCAGCTTCTTCATATGTTGTGTCTGACATGTTTATTTTCTTTTATGTTCAACAGTATGGCCATTTCTTCCCAGATCCTCAGTACATGCATGTTCAACACATAAATTGTTGTGACTCTTTTGCTACATACAGTTACGACTTTGAGTTTGAAAAGGATTCACAATTTTCCAGGTAACAAACATTCTATTTCCAGGCTTTCCCATAATACATGCTTTCCATAAGTTAACCCTCATTTTTTCCCAACCATAAGTAATATGGGATTTGCCTTCTGTACTTTGACATATAGAAACTTATATTATTCTGCATCCTTGGTCGTTAGTAGTAATTAGTTGCGCAAAATTGTTTCTAGGTTGTTGTATCAGAAAATCAGATTTTCCCCTACTAGCTGGAATGACCTAGAAGGCTAGGACTGCCAGTGGGTATAAGCCTTCTTTATTGAAGTCCTAATTGATTTCATATGTCAAGCCTCTGTTGAGGCTATCAGTGAGTTGAGTTTAGATCAAAATAACATGTTTATTTGTGCCTGGCCAAGATGGTAAAGTGGAAGCCGATTTCTTGTCACCATAATGATCAAATCAATAAGAAATTTTGGAATACATTGACATGTCACACCTTCTCCATATGTCCCACATATTATACTCATAATTTCTTCCATAGTTTTTGTATATCTTTCTTTTGTATGGAATATTTCACCACTAATCAAAGGACAAGAAGCCTATAATTTATCTAAGGCAAATAGAGAATTCCAATATTAATTAGTGGAAATGAGAATATGATAACCTTTTAATTGATGTTCCAACATCATCCTGACATTTGGGATCTAAAATGAGTCCGTACAATGATGAAAGACAGCATAACTGGATATTTCCTACGAGGGCCTAAGTAGTATGCTATGCATATACGTCTTAGTGTCTTACAAAAATGAAACAAAGTTGTCTAAGAAACATGTTGCAATGGTTAATTGCAATTACTATTAATTGCATTAGAAACAAATTTGAACAGCTAATATGTAAAAAGTAAACAACCCGCTGTGCAACTGTATGGCTACTAGCCCATTACATCAGTCACACAAGATAACTGTAAATCTTCAACTAAATAGTTTGAACTGTTCTGTAAATGCACAATTTATCTTCTAAATTCTTATGGCGCCATTTTTTTTGTGCCTGCAGGAAGTCAAGGCCTCCTATTATTCAAATTGCATTTAAGTACACAGTGCTTGTGCACAATGGTGATACATCAGATTTTCCAAATTCTGGGAGCAGGTACATTTGTTTACAGCTTGTGATCAGTCATTCAAGTAGTGCATTACTGTTTTCAAGTCCAATGTTCAAGTAGTGTGCTCATATTTCTGTGCAATCTCTATATGTATCATTTATGGTTTTAGTCATTTTAGTGTCAATATTACTATTCTGAAATATTCTCAAATCTCAATCTTAATTGACACCCTGCTGTATGTTTCTTATGTGCGAGATGTCCATCTTTCAGTGTAGATAATATAAACAAAGTAAACTTTGTGCGCTTCTGTAATGTTTAGTATGCAACTTGCTTGTTAGGCATTTTCTGATTGGTAGCTTGAGTTTTGATATTCTAGCAGAAATTTGTATACACAAATGTAGGGTGATGATATATTTTGTAACGTAATGTACCTTTGCCAGATCTAAATACTTGTTGGAGAGGAGGCTAAGAGTGCGGACTATCCAGTACAACACAACTGCTAATATCTGGGACCTTTACGATTTTGTTGATCCAGATGTTGTTTTGACAATACTAGTACACCAGGTAGAATCTTTATCAATATTTTGTTGATCGAGCACAAGTCTGATTCGTTGTTTGTTGTAAGCACATGATTTTGGTTATTGTCAAAGCAGTGACTGTTGTCCCCTTACTACAACTTTGCTACAATTACAATCGGTAACCAAGTGGTACAGTGAATTTCTTCAGTCCAGCAAATGTTGAATTCCCCTATTTGAAAAATGCATTGTCCGATTTTGTGTTAAGATGCAAGAAGAGATCAGTGTTGGACTGTCATGGTAAAGACTAAATAGTGTAACCATAATTTAGAACAAGAAATTCTATCATGGTTTAAACTCAACATCTCATTTACCAATGCACAATCCTAAGGGGACATACTGTATGTGACTGCCTGATTTCACTTTGCATTCTGAACATATATATGCCCTTGCCAATACAAATTCCAGCTTGCTGACCAAAGTACAAAACAAAAAAGAGAAATGTGTTAATGATTGCCATGCCTATCTGTTTCACAGAAGGTCATTCAATTTCAGATTTAAACAGAGTTCCATTTTCAGGTTATTTTGGCTTCTTTAAGTGATGAGCTGGAAACAAGGCTGTGGCTCCAAGATTGGTTGGTGGTTGTCATTGCTCAGTACAACAAAGCATACAAGAACGTCACATCTGGAGGTGGTACTGAGACATATAATATTGATGTTAATTTCTCGCACTGCTCACAACTGCAGCCTCTGTCACGGTTTGTGTTTGCTATTCTATTAAGCCCCCTGCTTCAAGTCAGCAGTGAAGGCATTCATCCAGATTATGTGACATATTTGCAATGCCTCTTGAGGTAATGTCTCTTCTTCTGTAATGAATCCTAGTTCATTAGGTGTAAACACTTCCGAGAGGATAGCCAGGTGTAGTCAACTACTAGGGGAGTCATTAGACTATAGATTGGAAAGTCTTAAAATTGATTCTTTATCACTTTATTGATTCCAAAGGGCTAGCAAGGGGCCATATATAAACCTTAGCCACCTGACTAACTGTAAGAGCATCTCCAAGAGACTCTATTTCCTTTCTAAATGCTAGGAATAGAGATTTTGGTGAAAAACTATCCTCCAACAGCTTCTCTAAATGGTTATCCAAATATAGCCATTTTCTATTCCGTATTTTCGCTAGCCAAAAATAGAAGACAAGAATGGCTCTCTAGACTGCGCACGAGAAAGCGATTTTTATGCAAATGACTCTCCAAATGATGATTTAGAGAGTGAGATTTAGAGAGGCTCTTGGAGATGCTCTAAGTCTGTAACAACTTGACTAGCAAACTCTAGATAACATGAGAGCCTAACAAACAATAGATATCCTAACTAATCTGTCTTAACCTGACTAATCTCATGCTGAAGTACCGAGGTACTATTCGTGTGCCTTAATAACAACTCTGGCATACCGTTAGCTTGTTATAGAACTTAGCACTAGCTAGGGAAAAATACAAATTTATGTAGTTTGTTGAGCTTAAAGATGAGAGCTTGTAACGTTTCTAAGAAGAACAAGGATTTTGAGCCCATGATCTGATCCCTCCTGTGGGCTGCATTTAAAAAAAATATTGAGATTTCTTGTTTTATTTTCTTATTATCGAGCTATGGAAGTATGGTTTTACATATTTCAATTTGGATGACTGTTGTACGGAGTATCAAACACAGTAGTAAATGTGGAGGCACATTATATGGGTGATGCATGTAAGCTTGAATATGATGCAACCACAGGCATGAAGCTTGTATTATGTCGTGGGTGGTAGTTGAACCAAAGTGTAAATACATTATAATTTACGTGGATCATAGTTACTGATCTCCTACTTATCTGACTAGTCAATTCAAATTTAAGTGTTGGTTTTCTACTTTTCTGATATTTTTCCCATCTCATCTTACTTTTGGTAGTTCAATTTGTGGTGGTTAGTCTGGGAACATCTAAACTTGATTTCAATCGACATTGGATCAATATTATTTACATCTATTTTATGGGCAGTGCACTGGAGCCAGCTTCGCTTCGGCAGGCTATTTGGCCTACGTTGATTTCATACTCCTCCCCCGATGTAGAAGCAGAAGTACATCAATCACTAAGCCGGACCGTGTTAACCAGTGAGAGGCCAATATTTCTTCTTGATGCATACAAAGACCTTCTGGTGTATTACTCACCTACAGCTAGTAGCGAAATCCCTTTTCCTCCTCCACGTGATTGTGAGAATAATATTTTTCTTTCATTCATCATGCACTCTCACCAAGTTATTATCCTACCAATGTGCGCCTCCTCTCCTGTCCTAACAATGAAATGATGTTGGCAGGTCTACTGAGATCAACAGTCGATAGACTAAAACAAGAAAGGAATATAACACCCAAACTGGTTTTCATTCATGGAGCACATGATGACACTACAGAATTCGAGAAATACCTTGTTGAGGATCAGAATTTGGATGGCTCATTATCTAGCTCCACTAGTTTCAGCTCATTCCTTGATGACATTAGAAGTAAAGTGTCTGAGCATAGCATTTGAGGACCAATGTCACCGATCGATTGCTGAACTGTGATGTTATACGGGTGATGACCACCCATGCAACCCAGAAGTACTGTCATGAATAGAAAGAGTCAAAGAGCTGGTGCTATAGTGCTTTGCTGGTTTACCGGCAGACGGTTTTGTATCTATGCTGTGTGTTTGATGGATGCTGCTTGCCACTTTTTACCGACAGCTAGATGAATTTTAAAGCCTTCCTCACTACAATAGTGTGTTTGATGGATGCTGCTCGCCATTTTTTTACCGACAGAGAGATGAATTTTAAAGCCTTCCTCGCTACAATACCATATGAGCTGATCGAATGTGGTGTTTCAAATACTCATGCGCTATATGTTTGTTGATTGCCTGTTGCTAAAATGTGCATTTGCTATATCCATTGCTGAAATACTCACTATATTTCTAGATTGCTCTATAGTTCGAACACGTTTGATATCATTCACTTACTGTTTTTTCCTCAAAGATTATTAGATTGCTTACGTTGCTTCTGTCGCTACCTCAGTTACACGTTTGCTACCTGATGATTCTGAAACGAACCAATCTAGATTTTATACTAGTGGCTGCATAAAACATGAAAAAAAAATCCGCAGGATGCCTGAAGGCATATATACAGCTCAACTACTGCATCCTGCATGTATACAAGGGGAAAGGGGAAATTATAAGGAAGTTGTGCTTTTCAAAATTGTTAGAACCCTATAGCTTGATTTGATATTTTTGTTGAGGAGGATCTTGCAGCAGGTAGGAGGCAATGCCGCTGGGGCAGCCTGCTATTCTCTCCAGCAGATGACCTTCGATAATGTTGACAGATTTGTTGCTGTTGGGATGAAAAGATTCCAAGAAGCCAAAGTTCTGAGCAGGGCTCAGGAAAGAGAGGTGATTCTATGAATCGTTTTCTCCATGGTGAATGTCATGCACATATCTTCGTGAGAGAATTGCCCATGCCAAGTCTCACCCTAATTTGGACTCCTGATCTTTGGTGAGCTGAAGTGACCATCTTGAGACAAAAATGCCGGTTTTGACATCTCTTGCAATTCACCACGCTCTAGTGAAATAATCCTGTCAGCCATTAGGACCATTTCCTGTCGATGAGCAATGATGATAACCTGTATTCAATAACAGCAAGGGAAGAAGTTACTTAGCAATATATTGATATTGGAAAGCACACCAATGCAGGAATGGCCACACAAAAACTTACTGTGACTGAGTGTTTTGTGATTACATTACTAAGTGCTTCTTTCAGTAGCAGCTCAGATCTCTTATCCAAAGCAGAAGTTGCTTCATCCATTATCAATATGGAAGAATTCTGATAGATTGCCCTGGCAATAGACAACCTGCGGATAAAAACACACTGTACAAATTAAACGGATCTGCTCCGGTACAAAAGAGGCTACTGGATAGTATGTGGTCAACAGATTTCACTAGTTTAGCTTGTGATACAAGGTAGTCTGAAAACTGGAAAGCGAGCATTTTACCTTTGCTTCTGTCCACCGCTCAAACTAGAACCTCTCTGTCCCACATTTGAATCGTATCCTTCTGGCAACATCTTAATGAACTCCTCAGCATTGGCAATCTTAGCAGCGTACTCAACCCTGTTCATGTTAATATCTCCCACAGGGTCTCTATAAGCAATGTTTTCAGCAATTGTCCCAGAAAATAGCATCTATGAAATAAACAAGAAATGAATAATGCCGGAACACGATGATAATGAAAAACATAACCCTACACGCAAAACATAAAGATACTTAGAGTTGTATCTTGTGTTGATGATTGAGCACTACTGAACTAGTTTTTCATTAGAAGTGCATATGAAAGGTTAACAAAAATATCATTTCAAACACCGAGAATGTGATGCGGCAGAACAACAATCACCAAAATGGAGAACTAAAGAGTTCCATACTTGAACATACAATTTTGATCAAGAACTTGAACCACTTAGTATAATAGATTTATCCATCAGTTGACATGAAAATATGACTTGCTTTCTATCTCAGCTATTCACATGATACAATGATCTAACCGCAGGACAATACTGTTTCACAAATAGAAAACAAACTATAAAATCTTTAAAATAAGACTTACATTCTATTTGTCAGTAGTTAGCCTAGTGTTGATTTTTTCCAATTACCTACTATAGCTATTTACTATTCACTGTCATGTAAGTTTTCAGGTTCTTTGGCAACCAAGTTGATCATGGTGCCTTGGCAACCAAGTAGGAATCATAGCATCTGCTTTATGCAGTTAGAATATGCTAAGGAGTAGGTACACCACTTGCTTATATATGCAGTGGTTAGCATCTTCTTGTACCTAAGTCATTTTTTGCAATACAATCCAAGCGGCCTGTTGGCCAAGCTGCCCTCTGGCAGCCAACAATTGGTATCTAGAGCCGGTTGAGAGATAGGGAAAAGCATGGCCACCTCCGCAGAGAGAGCAGCAGCAGCTGCCGCCGCCGCCGAGTAGCGGGCGCAGCGTCTGGCCGCAGAAGAGGCCGCAGCCGCGCAGGCGCAGCAGGCCGCGGAGGCCGCAGCAGAAGCAGCTCGGAACGCGGCCGCCACGGCCGCGGCTCTGCGTCGAGAGTTGGTGGAGGAGGATCCGCCGCGCGATCGCCGCCCGTTTCCGCGGAGGAGTCCGGAGCGCGAGCGCAGGCAGACGCGGTCACCCGATCGGGATCAGGATCGCCGCCGCGGACGGGCCAGGGGCCGCTCGCCGGTGATCCAGACCGTGTACAAGGATTATGGCGCAAGTTCCACCTGGCCGATGCTCGCCAAGACAAATTACCATGAGTGGGCCTCGATCATGAAGCTGAAGCTCCAGGCGCGGCAACTCTGGGATGCGATCGAGTACCAGGATCTGCCATACCATGAGGACAGGCGCACGGTGGAAGCGATCATCGCCGCCGTGCCGCAGGAGATGCAGATGCCGCTGTCCGAGAAGGGATCGGCCAAGGAGGCCTGGGACTCCATCGCCGCCGCGCGGATCGGCGTCGATCGGGTGCGCCGCGCCACGCTCCAGCGACTCCGCAGCGACTGGGAGAGGCTCGCCTTCCGTCCGGGTGAGCAGATCGAGGACTTCACCCTTCGCTTGATGGCCCTGAAGCAGCAGCTTCTTCTCCACGGCGACAACGACATCGATGAAGAGCGCGCGGTGGAGAGGCTCTTGCGCGCCGTGCCGCCGAAGTACGCCCAGCTCCGGATCGCCATCGAGACGCTTCTCGACTTCCAGGACCTCACCATCGAGGAGGTGTCTGGGCGCTTGAAGACGGTGGACGACATGGAGGCGCTGGACGCGGAACCGTCCGCCATCGGTGGACTGCTGCTGACGAGGGAGCAGTGGCGTGCCAAGGAGAAGGAGGAGGCTGCCGCTTCCGCGTCGGGCAAGGAACCGCGACGTTGTCCACGCGGCGGCAAGAAGCAGCGCGGGAAGGGAAATCGCGGCGGAGGAGACAGAGGCGGTGGCGACGATCGCGGGGTGAACGACGACACCTGCCTCAACTGTGGTGATCGCGGCCACTGGGCGCGCGACTGCCGCCAGCCGCGCCGTGGTGGTGGTGACCGCGGCGGCGGCGGTGGCAACCAACGCGGAGGAGGCAACCGCGTTGGAGGAGATCGAGGTGGACGGCGCGGTGGAGGGCGTGGCGGTGCTACGCACGTCGCAGAAGCAGAGGACGATGATGGTGCTCTGTTTTTCGCCCACGGCTTCCTCGAGCTCGACGAGAAGGACGAAGCCGTCTGCTCCAAGGCCACGGCCTCCCTTGACATCAACGAGCCGCGCGCGCGTGTCTTCCTCAACACCAGCGCCAACGAGGAGGCGCTCGACGGATGGTACCTCGACAGCGGGGCCACGCATCACATGACCGGCCGTCGGGAGCTCTTCGCCGAGCTCGACACCACGGCGTGCGGCACGGTGCGTTTCGGCGACTCGTCTCGAGTGGAAATCAAGGGGACCGGCTCCATCGTCTTCCAGGCCAAGAACGGAGAGCAGCGCGTCCTCCATGGCGTCTTCTACATCCCAGCGCTCCGGAACTCGATTATGAGTTTGGGGCAGCTCGACGAAGGAGGCTCTAGGGTGGAGATTGATCATGGAGTGCTCCGCATCTGGGACCGGCGTGGTCGTCTTCTCGCCAAGGTACATCGCGGGCCCAGTCGGCTGTACATCCTGCACTTGGAGGCCGCGCAGCCGGTATGTCTTGCCACCAAGAAGGAGGACGAGTCATGGAGGTGGCATGAGCGCTACGGGCATCTCAGCTTCGAGGCGCTGCACCAGCTCGACAAGAAGGAGATGGTGAGGGGGATGCCGGTGATCAAGCATGCGGAGCAAGTCTGCGACACCTACATCACCACCAAGCTCCACCGCAAGCCGTTTCCGCAGCAGGCGCAGTACCGCGCGCAGGCGCCCCTGGACCTCGTCCACGGCGACTTGTGCGGGCCGGTGACGCCGACGACGCCAGGAGGGCGCCGCTACTTCTTGCTGATGGTGGACGACGCCACCCGCTTCATGTGGGCGGTGCTTCTGCCGACCAAGGATGCTGCTGCGGATGCCGTGAAGCGGGTGAAGGCTGAAGCAGAGAAGGAGACCGGCCGTGAGCTCAAGGTACTACGGACCGACAATGGAGGAGAGTTCACCGTCGGCGAGCTGGCGTAGTACTTCGCCGCCGAAGGAGTCAAGCGGCACTACTCTGCACCACACTCACCGCAGCAAAACGGTGTTGTGGAGCGACGCAATCAGACGGTCGTGGCGACCACGCGCGCGCTCCTGAAGCAGAGGACCATGCCGGCCAAATTCTGGGGGGAGGCGGTGATGACGGCGGTGCATCTGCTGAACCGCGCGCCGACAAGAAGCTTGCAAGGCAAGACCCCCTATGAAGCCTGGCACGGACGAGCACCGGCGGTGAGCTACCTGCGTACATTCGGCTGCGTCGCCTACACAATGGAGCTCGGGCAGCTGCGCAAGCTCGACGACCGCGGCAAGGCTGGGGTCTTCATCGGCTACGCCGAGGGCGCCAAGGCCTACCGGGTCCTCGATCCGGCGACGGGACGCGTTAAGGTGAGCCGCGACGTGGTGTTTGATGAAGGGCACGGCTGGGATTGGTCCAATTCGGCCGCCGGGACGTCTGCTTCCGCCTCCAGCGACTTCGACATCGAGTTCTGGGGAGTCGACACAGACGGAGCTCCGCCGCGCGCGCCGTCGCCAGCTCCAGGGGAGCACAACCCACAAGCCTCCTCTGCTTCACCAGCCTCCTCTGCTTCACCAGCAGCAGAGACCGAGCAGGCGGATCCAGTTGAGTTCGCGTCACCGCTCGAGGACGACGACGATCGCCTTGATGCTTCCTACGACGGCGAGCAGCTGCGGTACCGTACCATGCCCAACATCATCGGGGACGCACCCACACCGCTGCCGGCTTCACGTCTCTTCGTCGAGCTTCACCTCACGCACGCCGGCGAGCCGGCCACCTTCGCGGAGGCTGAAGGCGATCCTGCCTGGCAGGCCGCCATGGAGCAGGAGATCAAGGCAGTTGAGCAGAACCGCACTTGGGAGCTTGTGGAGCTTCCTCTCGGTCACCGGCCCATCACTCTGAAGTGGGTCTACAAGCTCAAGAAGGACGAGTGGGGCGCGGTGACCAAGTACAAGGCGCGCTTGGTGGCGCGGGGCTTCGTCCAGCAGGAAGGGATCGACTTCGACGACGCGTTTGCTCCCGTGGCGCGCATGGAATCCGTCCGAGTCCTCCTCGCGCTGGCGGCCCAAGAAGGATGGCGCGTCCACCATATGGACGTCAAATCTGCCTTCCTCAACGGCGACCTCAAGGAGGAGGTGTACGTAAAGCAGCCACCTGGCTTCACCGTCGCCGGGAAGGAGAAGATGGTGTACCGTCTGCGCAAGGCTTTGTATGGCCTACGACAGGCTCCGCGAGCTTGGAACGCTAAGCTAGACGCCACCCTCAAGGAGATGGGTTTCCAGCAAAGCGACCATGAAGCCGCAATGTACAGGCGAGGAACAGGGGAGGAGCTGCTGCTGATCGGCGTCTATGTTGACGACTTGATCATCACCAGTGCCAGCTCTCAAGCCATAGAAGGTTTCAAGGCTCAGATGAAGAAGGTTTTCGACATGAGCGACCTCGGCCTCCTGTCTTTCTACCTGGAGGTCGAAGTACACCAAGATTCAGCTGGGATCACTCTGAGGCAAACCCATTATGCCAAGAGGATCCTTGAGCTGGGAGGTATGGATGCCTGCAACCCCGCCCATACACCAATGGAGGAACGGCTGAGGTTGAGCAGGCAGAGCGCAACTGCAGAGGTTGATCCTACCCAATACAGAAGATTGGTGGGCAGCTTGCGCTACTTGGTCCACACAAGACCTGACTTAGCCTTCTCAGTAGGCTTTGTTAGTCGATTCATGGAGAGGCCGACTGCAGAACACCAAGCAGCCATCAAGCGCATCTTGAGATATGTGGCTGGTACTCTGGAGCTTGGTCTGCACTACACTAAGGCTCCAGGGAGAGCAAGGTTTGTTGGGTACTGCGACAGTGACTTGGCTGGGGACATTGACACTAGCAAGAGCATTAGTGGCACCTTGTTCTTTCTGGGAAGCAATCTTGTGTGCTGACAGTCAGTGAAGCAGAAGGTAGTGGCTCTATCTAGTTGTGAAGCTGAGTACATTGCCACTACCACAGCTGCAAAACAAGCAATTTGGCTATCTAGGCTGCTGGCAGACCTCCTTGGAAGGAATGTGGAAGTGGTTGAACTGAAAGTTGATAGCAGGTCTGCACTTGCTCTAGCCAAGAATCCAGTCTTTCATGAGCGCAGTAAGCACATCAGGATCAAGTATCACTTCATCAGAAACTGCTTGGAAGATGGAAGTATCAGGGCTGATCACATATCCACCACTGATCAGCTGGCTGACATTCTAACCAAGTCTCTTGGAAGATCAAAATTTGAAGAGATGAGGGGAAGAATTGGGCTCAAGCAGATCACTTCCAAAGACCACAAGGCTAAAGGGGAGAATTGTCAGTAGTTAGCCTAGTGTTGATTTTTTCCAATTACCTACTATAGCTATTTACTATTCACTGTCATGTAAGTTTTCAGGTTCCTTGGCAACCAAGTTGATCATGGTGCCTTGGCAACTAAGTAGAAATCATAGCATCTGCTTTATGAAGTTAGAATATGCTAAGGAGTAGGTACACCACTTGCTTATATATGCAGTGGTTAGCATCTTCTTGTACCTAAGTCATTTTTTGCAATACAATCCAAGCGGCCTGTTGGCCAAGCTGCCCTCTGGCAGCCAACACTATTTGCCACGTATCTCTGCATTTACAAAGGATCTAATCTGTGAACAGCATTTGAGGAGACAACAATAGAAGGGGAGATCATGTATGCACCAGACTTAGTGTCCTGTGCAACAAAAGCAATATGTGTTCTCAAGCATTGCAATTGAATGTCCTGAATATCATGGTTGTCCAGAAGTATATACCCTACAAGGAAACAGAATTAAATCCATGTTATAAGAAACTGTACAGTTTAAATGACCAAGAAAAGGAAATGTGAGATCTTGAGGTTAAGGCAAAAGGCGAAGACATATACAAGGATTTATACAAAATCTGCTCAGTATTTTACTGCTGTTTAGTTCAATACCTTTTTGTGGATGATAAAGACGGAGGAGTAATTTGGCAAGAGTAGTTTTGCCTCCACCAGAAGGTCCAATAAAAGCAATTATTTCTCCCGGTCTAATATGAAGATTCACACCATCTGCCACTGGAGGCATGCCATCATTATATCTAAATGTAACATCATGGAACTTAATGTCCCCATTAACACTTTGTAAATGAATTGCCCTTGGCTTATCAGTCACCTAGAAACACAAAGAAGGAAGTGACTCATCACTGGAGAGAAACAACAACAATGTACTACATTTTCTTGGTTAAATCAAAACTAAGCACATTCTGCACAAAATGATATTTTCTCGAAAAATGAAATTTCGAATTAATTTAATCAAACCCCAGTACATTTCTTTGTTCCTTCAAGCAGCGTCTCCACCGGCAAAGAATAACTAACGGAAACTCGATCAGCTTATACAAAATAAAATAGTTAAATAGGTATGCTGCAGATCTCCCAGGAAAAAGTAATCAAGGTTATCGACAAAATTGCCATGGGTTCTTATGGAAGGGAAAGGAACGGCCAATGGCGGCTATTGTTTAATTGTCTCACCAAAAGTGTCTTCAAAAAACACAGCCAGACAAACCGTGGGTGGAATTTGAGCTGCTGATCTATGCAAATGTTAAGGCGCCATTTTCAATGTTGACGGTTTCCCCGGTGGGCAATGGCAACAATTCATTTTGGTTGGATAGATGGTTATAGGAGCAGACAGTTTTTGAGCTTGCCTTTCATCCAGCAGCCCTTGTTGCTAAACGAATAATCTACAAGCACCCTCTGCCAAGGATATACGTGGAACACCTTATGTCATTGCTTCAGGAATATCTAGACATTTCGGATATCGTGTCTGAGTTGATATCAACGCCGCTGGAACTTCTCTAAGTCAGGTGTTTATTCGGCAAAATCTGCATACAACACATTCTTCTATGGATCCATTAGTTTTTGAGCTTTTGAAATATAAATTATAAACTTGGGCTCCGATGAAATGCAAATTGTTTCTCAGGCTGATTGCCATAACCACTATTGAACAGCTGATTGTTTAGCTTGAAGATGCCTTATCACCTGGAGACATACTCGCTTTGTGACCAAACTAATGAGTCTACCAATCACCGCTTAACCACCCATGTATTTGCTAGGAAAGTGTGTTTTGTTAACAAAACTCTTGTATCCCCACTTCAGGGAGACACCAACCAGTGTTCAAATCCTTGTGGCAGAAAAAAAAAAACCTCGCTGACAACCCAACAAAAATAGTGGCAGGTGCTGGCCTATGGCGACGTCTGCTTGTGGTTTGGTTCGGGACCAGTTGCAGTGTGATATGCCCTATAGGGTGAAGCTGGGGTTCGGGGGTTTCTCAGCCGGTATGGTTGAGAGTTTGTTCTTAACATAATAACGCGGGGGAGGTCTTTCTGCTACCAGCCAAGTTTTTTTTTTAATTTATAATTTTATTTGCTAAGCAGGTTTGTGCTCTATTCAGGAGATTTGTCCTCCAGATGTATTACTACTGTGAACTGATTTTGTTGTTGGTTCTTTCATGTTTGTGGCATGTGAATATGAACTTTATACAAGTCGGTGTGCGCAAGTGTGCGGGTGTAATGAACCATTTTCTCTATTTGAATGCACCTCTCCTGCGTGTTCAAGATTTTTTTTTAATGAAAATATTAATATACTTTTGGATAGTATAGGTTACCGAATACCCTTCTTATAATATAATGTAAAACGAAAAATGAATCGATAAGAAACAAGAGATAGTGAGTACCTCAGGGTTGAACCTCATAAGATCAAATATGCGTTCTAATGCTGGTTGTCCTTGCTTATATTCATTGTATGCCTTCCCTGCATCCTATGCATTTGAACAAGCTGCAATTAGAACTAAATCAAGATCATGCTTAATACAAAAGAAGTGGCACATGCCTACCTGCAAGAAAATAACAGGAACAAAGGTAAATATACTATCACATATTCTATATAATTTTGAAAAGTTTTATCGAACAAAATAACCATCTCTTCAGCTTCCAATGCAAACACCCTTTGATAATTCCTATTCATGAGACAAAGTCTTCAGGGGAAGATGCTCAATGCTCCCACGGAATGGAGAAAGGAAATTTGTAATTATTCAGGACACCGAATTGCATGAACATTATCAGTACGCAAAGCGTACTTCAAATTTAATAATTTATTTTTACAATCCAGGCAATTATCTTATTGGCATAATTGCAAATGTTTATCCGTTTTATTTTAAAATAGCTAGTGTAAATGCGTAACTTCTCTTACGTTAAAAAAAGTGTGTAACTTCTCAAACAAGAAAAAATAAGGTGAGAAAGCAACATACACAATAGCAAACTAATTAATGTAAATGTTCAATTGACCTGAATAGGCACCACAACAAGAGCAAGTGCTGTCAGGAAAGACAGAAACTCTTCAGCATCAAAGGATGAGCCCGAAACAACTATTGACCCAGCACAGAGCATAAGCAGGCCCCCAATGTATGTTGCCCGAACAGCTTGAGGTATGAGAGTCTTCATTTTCTTCTTACTCAAATTATTCTTTAGATCAGCACGAGCTAACTTTTTGAATCTCATGATCTCCTTAAGTTCCCCATTGTTTGCCTTCACAGTGAGCATAGACGGAAGAACCTACAAAGGAAATTCGTAAAGATGTAAATAGAAGTCCCTGCGCAGCCGTTGATTATTTTTCATATGCAAGTGAATAATTAATTACGACTAAACCAGACATCGTTGAGATATGCTGTGAGCATGGCGAGGCTAAGATGCGCCTCCTTGGATATTTGACGAAGTCTTTTACCAAGATTGACTATGACAAAGCACATGCATGGAATTACCTGTTTATACAATGGAAATTAAACAATGCAAACAGAAGTGATTATGAAACAACAATATGAACTGTGAACTTGGCTACCGTTGCTGCAAGCAATGAGAGCATGGGATTGATTGTCACCATCTGAATGGCCATCGTTATCAACTGCAAGCTTGTCGGCACAGTCGTCTGTGTCAAATTAGTAGTCAGAATCCATGTATGTGCAAAGTACCATGCATTGGCCCGAAACTACCAGAAAGTTCAAATTTTGAATCTGAAGACTACCAAATCAACAATTAAACTAACGGCTATGCAGGCATTTCCTCAAACAGCTAACCTACATTCCATAAAACTAGCAAACATAGCAACCTGCACATCTAAGCAGGCATTTCTACAAAGGTTTGTTCCTCACTGAAGCGAGTGCGAGGCGATCGGCAACAGATATAAAAGTAAGGATGAATGCAAGGCTCCAGGAACCTCACGTTGAGCACGGAGAACACGGCGTCCGCGACATCGTCCGCCTCGTCGGTGATCCGGTGCGCGATGTCGCCCGCAGCCACCCCTCCCCTGCCCTCGAAGAACGTGAGGTCGCGCTCTAGGAGGCGCTCGAAGGCGCGCTCCCGTAGCCGCCCCGCCGCCCGCAGCGCCGCCTCCCAGAGGAACGCCTGTTGCGCGTACACGGCGGCGGCGCGCGCCGATGCAAACGCAGCGAGGGCGACGCCGCCCCTGGCCGCCACCTCAACAGCTGCGCCCCCTCCCGCGCCGCCGCCGGCGAGCGCGCGCGGGAGGCGCCCCGCGGCGGGCAGTATACGGCGACGGCGGCGCACGCCCAACCCTTCGCGACGGTCTCCCACTCGGCGGAAATGTAGGGGAAGACATCGGCCAGAGGATAAGGCGGCGGCTCCGGCTTCGCGCCACTGGCGGTGGCGCGAACACGGACACTGAAACGGAAGGCGCCGCCGCTGCCGGTGTCGGGATCAGAGCCCGCCTCCGTGCATGAGCCACGCCGCCGTGGGTCCGCGGCGAGAGGTACGGGTTTGAGGTTAGAGTTCGGGAGACGAGGGTGGAGAGAGGCGGAACCACGGCCATGGCGTCTGAAGTGGCATACGATGCGAAGGTGCGGGAAAAGAGATGCGACGTCGCCGGCACCGGGGCAGAAAGTTGAACCGCTCACGCGCCACGTCACCAACGTCTGCGCCTGATGGCCCGGCTCTCTCTAAATCATGCTCGACTCTAAATCACTTATCATTTTTCCGCTATTCAAAGTTATCCTTTTTTTACTACTCTTTATCTTTATTTTCGAGAGTGATAATGCGTAGGAGCGGGCGTCCGTCTACCCCGGACGTCGCTTTCAGGCCTGCGCGGCCCAACAGACCTGCTTCCTTGCGTCATCTTTCATTCCCGTGCTCACCCATTCGCGTGCAGCTGCGCGGCTGCTGCCGCCTTCTCCGCCGTGCACCCCATCTTGCACCGCGCGGTTCCCCAATCCAGCGCCGCACGCCCCTCCGTCGCCGCGCGCGCTCTGCGCATTGCGCGCCCCGCTGTTGTGCGCCGTGTCCCGTCCCCCACCCGCGTCCCACCAAATTTGGCAAGCGAGCTCGAGCAAGCTGTTGGCGCGTGGCCGGCGGGCTGAAGCAAGCTGCTGACACTCCTCTACTCTGGTCGGCGGCATCCTTCCCAGATCCAGCAGCGTCTCTTCTCCCTCGGCCGACAGCGGGCATGGCACGGGCATACGGGCGAACACCATCCGGCGAGCCTGCGCCACCGTAGTTGTCTATCAGGTAGGTCATGGTTGTAACACCCCATGTGTTGTCACTAGTTAAGCTATGGGTTTGAGCTCAAACATGACAGATTGAGTGACGATGAAGATGTCAAGGTCAAACCTTTGGAAATGAGCCCCAACCTAAACTCGTATATTGCACCCTTGCTTTACATGTAGGCCCTTTTCAGGATATATGCTTGGCTAGTGTTATTGGAATATCTTCATGTGTCTCACATCAATATCCATCTATATTGATCACTGGAAAAGTTTCATGAAGTTTGGAATAAAAAAGTCACATGAAATAATAAGTTATATCCTTATTGGAATGATTTTACTAAGTGCTTGAATTGCACTATTAAGTGAATGGAAATGTAGGTCATCAATCAAACCTTGCAACCTTGCCCAAATGACTCTAGATAAACTCTACAACAAAAGTCATGAAAGGTTCATGTTGAGCAGAAGTCAAAAAAATACCTCAATCGGTCGATAACTCTAAGTTAAGCTTTATCGTGACGCTACTTTGACTTAGTTTGAACTGTGGCTTACAGTGCTTGCATGGCAGTGGAACCTAAACAAAAGTTGAAGTTTGAGTGGAGTAGAACAAACTTTGTTTTTGTACCAAGAGCCAGATCAGCTTGTAAGAATGTCAAACCGAGGCTCAAACTTTGAATCTGCTGATGTTTTCAGAGTCCAAAAATATTCCAAGTCTGAGTTAACTGAAACCTGAAATTTCAGTTTCGTGTACCCCGCTTCGGAGCCTTGTATCTCTCCAACCAGGCTAAATCAGACTTTGACTCTTTAAGCAAAGTTGTAGATATCGCGTAGCTCTACAACTTTGATTACTACGGATTGTGCCAAAACTAAGTGTTTTAGGAGATTTGGAGGGATAAACATCGGATGTCAGTGGTAGTTTTGAGGTAGAATTAGAAAATTTGAACTGTGCTGCTGCGTGGCTTCACGGCGAACTCTGCTGGAACCAAACACCGCGTGGCTGGCCTCGCTTGTCGCATGAGCGCCACCTCGCCTTGCTCTCCTCGTCTTGGACAGCCGAGGCTGAGCCTGCCCACTGCCCTCTCCATTCGCCCTCTCTCCAGCTCTTGTCGTCACGGTGCGCCGCCGCCATGGCTGACAAGCAGAGCTCCTTTGCCGCTGCCATTCCTCCTCCGTCCATCACCTATGCAGCTCCCATTCGCCTCCACCTTAGCCGCTCCTTGCTCCACTGCCCTCTCGCGTCCTCATCCTCCACCTTGGCTCGCCGCCGCTGCTCCTCTCCACCGGGTTGCCGCCATGCGAGCCTATCGGCGCTCGCGGTTGCCGCGGCCAGGCCACCACGGGTTGCTACTAACCGAGCCAGGGCCTGGAACGGGTGCGGACGGTCACTTCCAAGCTGGCACGGTGCAGCCCTCATCGTCGACGCCCTCCGCACCACCTCTGTTGGCTTCAGGCCGTCGGTGAGGCCGCCGGCGCCGCCTGTGAGGCCGCCGGCGCCGCCTGTGCGCGTGGCCAGGAGGCCACGGGCCGGCTCCAGTCAAGCCGAAGCCACCTTCGGGTGCGTCCAGGTGCCTCGGACCTCGCCGGCCCATCCCCCGTCGCCGACGAGCCTCCTTCGGCCGGCAACAGCAAGTCCGGCATGCTCCTCTGCTTTTAATTCTGACCAGGGGCCTTGGGCTCAAATTTGACAAAATGGAAGGGTCTAACTGCGAAGTCTGTGACTCAAATGAATAGTGCCGATAAGGACCCATTTGCAGTAAATTTGCTGAATCTTTGGAAATTCATAGTAATTCATAGGAAATTCGTAAAATAGCAAATGAGGACTTTTTGGAATCCTTGTGAAATTCTCTATGCATTAGATCTATAATATGGCATGTTTTAGTTTCAATATTTTGCGGTAAAAATAGATTTGTGCAGTAAGGTTGTAATGCTAGTTGAATTTGTTATTTTCCATAACTGCAGATCTAGCGCTCCAAATGAAGTGAATTTTTTTGGCATGCTACTCATGTGATAGTTGATGTGTGGTAAAAATTTCATGAGTATTTGATGAAGTATGAGTGAGTTATTGGTTTATCTTGCTCTCACATGATTTCTTGCTTTAATAACTTGTCTTTTTCATAGAGGTTGCTATACATATTCAAATGGAGTGAAATTTGTACAGTAGACTATTGAGAGGATATGTGAGCCACTGTATTTTTTGTAGAATTTATTGTATACTTTTGGTATATGTTCATTAAGTCACCTTGTTATCTAAAATAAATTAAGAAATGCATTAAAAGAATTTATTTGGTCATGGACACTAGGTTTTTTGGTGTTCTTTAGTCATGTGTGATATGTTAGTAAAGTTGGTTTTGCCTAATTATGTGTTTGCAACATAAGTTAATATTTATTTTCTTGCAAATGTGATTTATGGACAGATCTAGGAACCTAGCAAAGTTCTTCATGATAATGTGCTTTGTTGTGAAACTTGTTTATACAAAAGTTGTAGATAATTCATGTATCTAGCTTCTGTTAAAATTTGGTGGTATTTGGCCTTGTAGTTTGTGAGTTATGCCTGTTTAAAGTTGGGCTTCAGAAATGGCTGCTCTCTGTCAATTGTGGACCAGTTTCTATAAATGGGTATATTTGACTTAGTTAACTTGAGAATCATGCTAAGATGATTAAAGATGAATTGTACAAAATTCCATAAGCTTTCCAAAATGTCTTCTTGCAAGTCATTTGGATTTGTGTAACTCCAGTTATAGCTAAATCTTGCAACTGCTGTTTGCATGTCCAGAAATTGACAGATTCTAATTAAGTTGTTTGCTTGTATATTGCTAAGTGTGGCTCATACCTTTGATGATGGTTGAGTTAGAGTACCTGAGATCTTGGGAAATTTGTGTCATGCTTGGTGTTGTCATCTTATTTGCTATCGTGGGATGATAAATTGTGCGATATTTAAAGTAGGCAATGCGAAGTGCTTGTGCATGTTAATGTAACCTTGTGCTTGTCTTACTTACTGCATGTGATGCATCGTCTATTGCACTTCTATGTATTCATACACTTGCATCTTGCATCTCATCTAGGTGTGCTAAATGAACCACGTGAAGGATGTGATATTGGAGCCAAACCCGAAGACAGTGTTTGATGGATCTATCCCGAAGATGGAAGGACTAAGTAAGTGCTAGGACCTGAGATGTCACCAGGACGGTGCAAGCTAACTGAACTAACTTGTGTCGGATCCCAGGCAAGCCCCGGAGCATATTAAGCCTCCTAATTTCTGAAATGCAGTTAAAGTATTATTGTTACATATATATATTGTTGCATTAAGTTTAGGTGTTGGATGCAAACACTTGCTGCATTGGTTATCAAATCCTTGTCCAGATATTGTTACCCTGAATCCTATGTAGCTCAGGCTCGTGTAGTGCTTAGCCCTGCTTAAACACGGTAGAAGTCAGGTGATTTCCTGTCACCTATGAGATATAGGAAGATACATATGGCACGGTTGGCTATATTTGCTATCGTGGAAAAGAACCAGTCTTAATTTAAAATGAAGACCAGGCGGAGGCTTGCCGGTTTGTAGTGACTCCATCTATGTTGCTTAAGGACTGAATCTTGGAGTCTTTCCTGTTCATATTGAATGCATGCCTCTCTCTTAGTTGTCCGTGTCTGAAGACCGACCGCGAAGCCGAGTAGCTCACCTCAGGCCGAGAGTCGATAAGTATAAAGTGCGTCTCGGAAGGGAGCCGTAGGCGTGAGTCCAAGGGCAGGTGATTTAAAAGTCCTGATCGTCCTGGCAGAAGGGTAATCCCTGAGAGTGCTGGCGCGGATCGAACCCGCGAATTTGGTTCCTGAGTTGTACCAAAGGTGATCCACGGCTACCCTTGCAAAGTATGCCAGGGTGAGAGTTAGGAATACCCCCTCAGCTGAGTTGTAATTCGATTCGAGTCATCGTCTCTCCCGGTTAGTGAGAACTTGACGGGCTTATCTCCAAAGTAGATACACTAAATAACATAATGGTTCGGAAATGATGATATGATGATGACAGCCTGATTATACCTGCTATGGTTAATATTGTTTGCTCCTAATAAGTGAGTGCTATAGTACAGGTGCTAATCTAGTGGATAGGTAAATGATGATAAACTTGATGCTAAGTTTAAATTGATCACTATATTCATAAGCTCTTTTGTGCAACTGTGTCAAGCTAGCCCACCTCATAAGCCTTGCATGACCCTTGGTGTCTGTTATTTCTGATTTTGACGGATAAGTCTAGCTGAGTATCTTCTCGTACTCAGGGTTTATCCCACCATGTTGCAGGTGAAGTTCTCGGCCTGTGAAGATGGTGGCTAACCGCCGGTGGCTCGGTGATTCTATAGTTACTTCTCATCTATATGCTTTTGTCGAATGATGTCACTTATGCTAGCAATGTATTTAGAACATATATTAATGTAATCTTTTGAAAGCTATGTTGTTTTCACTAATTGATTTTGAAACCCAAACTTGTACTTTTAATTGTGAACCCATTTGTAATCTTATTTCCGCTGCAACCCTGTGTATGTGATGTGTATTTGCTTAATCCCACGATCTTGGTTGTGATGTTGATTTACCGAGGTCTTTCGGGACACTCGACGGACTACCGGGTTTATATGAGTAAAAGTATGCGCATGTCAATGTGTTAGCGGGGACAGCCGTACTTGATCTTGTATAAATTGGGCGGTTTTGTTATAGCTGGCATCAGAGCAAGATTAAGCATAATACTGTCATGTACATTGTTTTAAAAACAAAGTTTTGGTTTTAAAAAGCCTATTTTAACTAAAACTTTAGCTACAGGCAAATTTGTCAAAAACTAATTTGCAAAACTATGCTAGCGACATCCTCCTTTATGCCCAGTTAAGGACTATTAGATGGCTATCTAAGTACTAATATGGGTGTTTTTACTTTCGTCGTCCATACGGCGTGCTATTGTATGGATGCCATTCGCTTGAATGATAATGTATGGATCAATTGTCTCTACGCCCAGGTAAGTGTGAGTTGTGAGAGCATGACCGTCCCACTGTCGGTCTAGGGGAGAGTTAGCTTTGGTTACTGGAATATTTACATGTTACACACATGTATATATGAAGGTACTTAATTGCAGGTATATTTATTGGGTAGCTATGGATATCGAAGTATATACATCGAGGGATGTATATATGGAGAGTATCTTAGTTTACTACTTTCATTGTGTGCTTATTTATCTCTTATGGGGATGGGCTGCAATGAATTTGCCTGCAGGTACGCTAACCACGAATGCGTAGATTGAATATAGCTGACGACTAGCTATATATCGAGAGAGTACGTGTTATGCCACCGACATAGAACGTGATTGCCACCTTAGGCTGGCAATTTCGTGAGGACGAATAGGACGAGCATGCATCATGATTGTGCTTGTGCATAAATATGCTTCCCTCACCTTGTTCTAATGCTAAGTAACTTGTAATCAATGTGATGTCACTATTTTTCCTATGTGAAGCTAGCCAAAATGCCTTGTCCCATGCTGCTTGAATAGCTATGCTTGAAGTTAGTGTATGATTAGTTTTGTCTTATATGTTTGCTTCCAAAGGAAATAGATGACAAGTTATTAATTGGCAAAAACTCACCCCTTCGAAAACTAAATTGCTAAATGTAAGTAAAACTTATTTTGTAGAGATATCCACCTACTCAGTAAAAAGGGAAATAAAAGATAACAGTGCCTTACCACCATGTTTTGCCTGATATGCGTTGTGGTGTTGTTGTAGGTGACTACTTGTTAGGTGTGAGCTTTGTGCTTAGTAATAGTCGCTTAAGCTAATTGAATTGAGTGTTTCGAAATGCTCGCTTAAGAACATGATATATGTGTGGATGCTCGTTATCTAGGTAGTGCCGTAGTTGTCACCCTTTTGTCCTTGGTAAGCATACTAGTGTGGAAGAGCGCTATCCTAGAATAGCGTCCAAGTTTGATAATCTCATGGTTGTCGTTTCCAATTAAGTTCTCTCTTAAGAGCCTGAGCTTGTACACGTGGTGGCTAGCCCTTGAACGTTGCGCTATGAAGACCTTTATCCATGCCTTTGCTTGACCTTAGGCCCAAGCTTAATTCCCTTGAATGCTTGCATGTGTCGTGGTTGTCCCGCTCCTATGGGGGAGGACCTTGCTCAAAAATCTTTGTCGGACTTCACTGCTCTTTCTCTTACTGATGAGCTAGTGCAACGCTAATCGCTATCTGCCCTGGCTTTGGAACCTCTTCCTCGTAGATTATGTCGTTGCTTTATCAACTGAATCTCTAGTCAGTGCAATGGCTCTGTCCCTCGAATCTCATGTATTTTGTCTCCAACTCTTTCAAGTCTCTGGATGTTTATCAGTCTTGATCTCATGTTGCTGCTCAACATGACCAAATCTCATGTTAACCTTTATCTGGTAATCACTTTGGTGGACACAAGGCGTTTATGGAAATTAAGCAAGAGTCTCCTGCTTAGTTGCCTTTGGCAATTAGGCTATGTTCTTTTGCGCTGTGTTTTGATCTTCTGATCACCTCCTTATTGATTCCTAACCTTGTGACTATCCTTGTTTGCTTTCCCTCTTTTGCACAATGCTTGTTCTTATAATCTAATTGGTGCCACTAGAAGTTTCACTTTGGTTGTATGTTCAGTAATGGTGCCACGATTAGCGATCTATGGTGCCGCGACGAAACCTAGGGCCTCCTTGTGGGCGGCCGACGCATGGTTGTGCTGCTGGGTGCGTGCTGGTATCGAGGTTTCTAGTCATGATCCATTGCCAAACTGCACCGATGTGTTATTTTCATGTGAGCTCTTCCTTGGTTATCTCTCCATATCTTATCGAAGATCCCTATATCAGACCGAAAGTAGTAGAGCTTCCTTTTGAAGTCACAAAAAGGATAACCTTTGAAGAACTGGTCACCGACATAAACATTAACAGACTACAAGAAGTGGTAGACAAGTGACTCCACTTGGTTGTCCCAGTATTGACGTCCATCACCTAGTGAACAACTTATGTCATCACTGTTGGATCAGAAAGGCACACAACAATTAATGTTGGACAAGTTGTTAGTCAGATAAGAATCAAACGTCACATTATGATTATGACCTGGCTATCCAAGTCTTGACTATTATGTGCATGCTGATCGCACAGTCGAGATCAACAATCTCTAGTGTGACCCCTTGTCTGCTGACTTTGATGGCGACCATCTGTTATGCATCAATCACACAGATAGTACAAAACATTATATCGGCTACATAAGGAGCTAGCGAAAGCACGTCCCTAGTTTCAGTCAGCATCTTTGTGCCCTAGGTGCCGCTAATACATGTGTCCAAACTCTATTGGACGAAGTGCCGAAGGATATATAGGGATGGTTCCTTATCTCTATAGGACAGTCCCTCCATGAAGAGTATGCTTTGTGTCCCAAAAACATAGCCACAAGTCCAATGCTTGTGCATCGTCAAGTTGGTGTCTAGATCAACGGCAGAAATTGTTACCTAAGAAACATGTCAGGAAGACTATAGCCTCCATCTTCAGCTAGAGAAAGGCTGCTGCTGCTATGAGAAAGGTTAGAGAGTGCAAAACACACACCTCAACGTGTGAAGCAAAGAAAAGGGAGAACATGAAATCTGTCCAGATTTTGTGGCACTAAACTGGTTATCTTCAAGCCGGCGATTAGTGACTCAAACGAAGTTGGATTGACCCCAAACTTGGTGATCTCATTCCTTGCTTAGGACCCTTCAATGTCTTAAGTTGGTTTGAGTATTGGTTGAGTAAAACATCGGATTTGAGGGATACCTTGTCGGCTCGGTTTGCTGCCATTTTAGAACAGAGCAGTTTTGGTAGATGAATTGTTTGGATGGTCAAACGGTGTCCGGTTGAGTTGAATTTTGGTGAGTAGCTAGAAGACCCATGGATATACATGCCCACCAAAATTTGTGCATATTGGAGCAATAGTTTGTGAGATATGAATAGAAAACAAAAGGGTACAGAATCTGCAATTTCGCTGTGACTACGATCATCCTTTGCATTAGACGGTTGTGTTTGTAATTCATGCCAAGAAATTACAACTTGTAGGTGTATTGCTGTTAGACAACCCTCCATAACCTTGAGAAGACTAATTTCACCCCTATGTGCCTTGCTTTTTCCCTCTTAAATCAGCAATGCGTGAGCAGTCAAGGTGTTCTAGAAGTCAAATTGTGCCCTTGCAATTCGAAAGTAATTGGAAAGGTGTCAAACCATAGATTTTTGGATTATGGTTTTTTGAGATATTGATTGACCTAAGAATGGAAGCCTCGATGTCAAATATAGTTTAAGAAAGCTGGTTTTGCTATGATGCAAGTAAACCCAACTTGCTGTGCAACTGCACCATGAAGGCAAATTATACTTAACCTGCTTGGTAGTGAATTAGTCCCTAGTTTTGTGATTACTTACAACTTATGTTGCCCTCCAAGCCTCGCTAACATCCTTCTGCATCAATGATTCTCCATGCTGACATGCCTAAGGTGTCTTCCATGTGTTTTACCCAAGGGGTTGCCTCAGATACAACTCAGATAACTATTGCCGTTTGGATACGAGAATTCCCTTAAATAATGTTCATCAAAAACGCTGAGTCAACAGAGTCAGCTATCACATTCACCGCTCACTCAACTGACTCAGGTAATATAGTATTGTTATCAGAGAAAGAGCACTGCACACATGGAACATTATGTAGCTTTTCATCAGTTAACATATGAGTGAGTGCACCGCTACAACCAGTTTGGATATTGGTTAACTAGCTTCTCATACCCTCAAAGGATGATTACCCCATCTATGATCACATCCTTTACGAAAAGTTGTGCTCGAGCCACTTTAGTAGAGAACTGCTTTTCAAACCTTGGGAATAAATATAGCACCGTTGCAAGGAATATTCATCAACAGACTACGGTCTAGTGCAAACTCCATAAGGAATGTGCTATGTCCACTAGGGAAGTAGATGTTAAAAGTATTTAGTCTATGTTTGTATCGCTCTTCGTACATCAAGGACGAAGTACGTAGGACAGTGCTATCTTGGAGTCCTCCCAATGTAACAATGCTTTATGGACGCCAACAAAGGAAATTCTTTAGACAACAGCTTACGACGAAGAGCAAGTATCAGAAAGTGTCATGACCAAATTAGCCTCTCTAATACTCCGAAGTTAAGTAGCCTAATGCTATCATTGATGTTGGAAACTGGATGACAAGTTTCTCTTCCCTTAAAAGTCTTTCGCACCGAATCTCGGGACGCGATTCCTTTAAGGGGGGTGGGCTGTAACACCCCAGGTGTTGTCACTAGTTAAGCTATGGGTTTGAGCTCAAACATGACAGATTGAGTGACGATGAAGATGTCAAGGTCAAACCTTTGGAAATGAACCCCAACCTAAACTCGTATATTGCACCCTTGCTTTACATGTAGGCCCTTTTCAGGATATATGCTTGGCTAGTGTTATTGGAATATCTTCATGTGTCTCACATCAATATCCATCTATATTGATCACTGGAAAAGTTTCATGAAGTTTGGAATCAAAAAGTCACATGAAATGATAAGTTATATCCTTATTGGAATGATTTTACTAAGTGCTTGAATTGCACTATTAAGTGAATGGAAATGTAGGTCATCAATCAAACCTTGCAACCTTGCCCAAATGACTCTAGATAAACTCTACAACAAAAGTCATGAAAGGTTCATGTCGAGCAGAAGTCAAGAAAATGCCTCAATCGGTCGATAACTCTAAGTTAAGCTTTATCGTGACACTACTTTGACTTAGTTTGAACTATGGCTTACAGTGCTTGCATGGTAGTGGAACCTAAACAAAAGTTGAAGTTTGAGTGGAGTAGAACAAACTTTGTTTTTGTACCAAGAGCCAGATTAGCTTGTAAGAATGTCAAACCGAGGCTCAAACTTTGAATCTGCTGCTGTTTTCAAAGTCCAAAAATATTCCAAGTCTGAGTTAACTGAAACCTGAAATTTTAGTTTCGTGTACCCCGCTTCGGAGCCTTGTATCTCTCCAACCAGGCTGAATCAGACTTTGACTCTTTAAGCAAAGTTGTAGATATCGCGTAGCTCTACAACTTTGATTACTACGGATTGTACCAAAACTAAGTGGTTTAGGAGATTTGGAGGGATGAACATCGGATGTCAGTGGTAGTTTTGAGGTAGAATTAGAAAATTTGAACTGTGCTGCTGCGTGGCTTCACGGTGAACTCTGCTGGAACTGAATGCCGCGTGGCTGGCCTCGCTTGTCGCATGAGCGCCACCTCGCCTTGCTCTCCTCGTCTTGGACAGCCGAGGTTGAGCCTGCCCACTGCCCTCTCTAGTCGCCCTCTCTCCAGCTCTCATCGTCACGGTGCGCCGTCGCCATGGCTGACAAGCAGAGCTCCTTTGCCGCTGCCATTCCTCCTCCGTCCATCACCTATGCAGCTCCCATTCGCCTCCACCTTAGCCGCTCCCTACTCCACTGCCCTCTCACGTCCTCATCCTCCACCTTGGCTCGCCGCCGCTACTCCTCTCCGCCGGGTTGCCGCCATGTGAGCCTATCGGCGCTCGCGGTTGCCGCGGCCAGGCCACCACGGGTTGCTACTAACCGAGCCAGGGCCTGGAATGGGTGCGGACGGTCACTTCCAAGCTGGCACGGTGCAGCCCTCATCGTCGACGCCCTCCGCACCACCTCTATTGGCTTCAGGCCATCGGTGAGGCCGCCGGCGCCGCCTGTGCGCGTGGCCAGGAGGCCACAGGCTGGCTCCGGTCGAGCCGAAGCCACCTTCGGGTGCGTCCAGGTGCCTCGGACCTCGCCGGCCCATCCCCCGCCGCCGATGAGCCTCCTTCGACCGGCAACAGCAAGTCCGGCATGCTCCTCTGCTTTTAATTCCGACCAGGGGCCTTGGGCTCAAATTTGACAAAATAGAAGGGTCTAACTGCGAAGTCTGTGACTCAAATGAATAGTGCCGATAAGGACCCATTTGCAGTAAATTTGCTGAATTTTTTGGAAATTCATAGGAAATTCGTAAAATAGCAAATGAGGACTTTTTGGAATCCTTGTGAAATTCTCTATGCATTAGATCTATAATATGGCATGTTTTAGTTTTAATATTTTGCAGTAAAAATAGATTTGTGCAGTAAGGTTGTAATGCTAGTTGAATTTGTTATTTTCCATAACTGCAGATCTAGCGCTCCAAATGAAGTGAAATTTTTGTGGCATGCTACTCATGTGATAGTTGATATATGGTAAAAATTTCATGAGTATTGGATGAAGTATGAGTGAGTTATTGGTTTATCTTGCTCTCACATGATTTCTTGCTTTAGCAACTTGTCTTTTTCATAGAGGTTGCTATACATATTCAAATGGAGTGAAATTTGTACAGTAGAATATTGAGAGGATATGTGAGCCACTGTAATGTTTGTAGAATTTATTGTATACTTTTGGTATATGTTCATTAAGTCACCTTGTTATCTAAAATAAATTAAAAAATGCATTAAAAGAATTTATTTGGTCATGGACACTAGGTTTTCTGGTGTTCTTTAGTCATGTGTGACAGGTTGGTAAAGTTGGTTTTGCCTAATTATGTGTTTGCAACATAAGTTAATATTTATTTTCTTGCAAATATGGTTTATGGACAGATCTGGGAACCTAGCAAAGTTCTTCATGATAATGTGCTTTGTTGTGAAACTTGTTTATACAAAAGTTGTAGATAATTCATGTATTTATCTTCTGTTAAAATTTGGGGGTATTTGGCCTTGTAGTTTGTGAGTTATGTCTGTTTAAAGTTGGGCTTCAGAAATGGCTGCTCTCTGTCAATTGTGGACCAGTTTCTATAAATGGGTATATTTGACTTAGTTAACTTGAGAATCATGCTAAGATGATTAAAGATGAATTGTAGGAAATTCCATAAGCTTTCCAAAATGTCTTCTTGCAAGTCATTTGGATTTGTGTAACTCTAGTTATAGCTAAATCTTGTAGCTGCTGTTTGCATGTCCAGAAATTGACAGATTCCAATTATAGTTGTTTGCTTGTATATTGCTAAGTGTGGCTCATACCTTTTATGATGGTTGAGTTAGAGTCCCTGAGATCTTGGGAAATTTGTGTCATGCTTGGTGTTGTCATCTTATTTGCTATCGTGGGATGATAAATTGTGCGATATTTAAAGTAGGCAATGCGAAGTGCTTGTGCATGTTAATGTAACCTTGTGCTTGTCTTACTTACTACATGCGATGCATCGTCTATTGCACTTCCATGTATTCATACACTTGCATCTTGCATCTCATCTAGGTGCGCTAGATGAACCACGTGAAGGATGTGATGTTGGAGCCAAACCCGAAGACAACGTTTGATGGATCTATCCCGAAGATGGAAGGACTAAGCAAGTGCTAGGACCTGAGATGTCACCAGGACGGTGCAAGCTAACTAAACTGACTTGTGTCGGATCCCAGGCAAGCCCCAGAGCATATTAAGCCTCCTAATTTCCGAAATGCAGTTAAAGTATTATTGTTACATATATATTGTTGCATTAAGTTTAGGTGTTGGATGCAAACACTTGCTGCATTGGTTATCCAATCCTTATCCAGATATTGTTACCCTGAATCCTATGTAGCTCAGGCTCGTGTAGTGCTTAGCCCTGCTTAAACACGGTAGAAGTCAGGTGATTTCCTATCACCTGCGAGATATAGGAAGATACATATGGCATGGTTGGCTATATTTGCTATCATGGAAAAGAACCAGTCTTAATTTGAAATGAAGACCGGGCATGTAACAACCCAAAAATCCACACACTGAAAATACCAACTACAAAAATTTTTCTTAAAAACTTCCATGTGATGATGAGTGTCATGTATAGTAACCCAACCTAAGAAATGCTTTAGGTCTAACCCCAACCCAAGTTAACACATAAGCATGGCATGTCATTAGTTAATTGCGTTTATTTAAAATTCTAACAAATAGGTGTTGCATTAGAAGTAACCCAATTAGACAATTTCATGAGCATGGCATGTCATTTGTTATCATGTGTATTTAATTATTAACAAATGAAACATGGCATATATTGTCAACTCACATGGTGATTTGGATTTTCAGTTGCTTTAATGTAATGCTTGAAAACTCCTTTAAGGAAACACTCCATAAAGAAATTATTATTCAAACATAAGGATAAATGATTAAAAAGGAAAGAAGAAGGCCTCGTAGGCCGACACGGCCTGCTCAGCCCGCAAGCCAGCCCTGCAACACGCGCAGGCCAACTCACGCGACCATGCGACCGGCCCACGAGCAGCCCAGCGCGTTGCCCACGCCTGCGCCCCCGTCCGCCTCGCTCGCAGCCACTGCCCGCTGGACCCTGTCTGTCAGCCACCCCGCCTACAGTGTCGTCTTCCTCACCCACGCCTCAACCGCCTACGCGACCGGAAGCTGACCAGCGTGGCAGGTGTGGGCCAGGGGGTCATGCAAGGAGCATGGCCCTGTCTCCCCATGCGCCGCGCCTACGCTACCGCTCGATAGCCGTCGGATGCGCCGCACGCATCACTAGCCATCCGCCATTGGAGCCTAGAGTTTCACCTATAAAAAGAGGAGCCCCGAACCCTAGCACCTCACCACACCCCACCGCCGCCGTGCGGTTCGCACTAGTACACTAAGCCGAGGGACGAGAGGAGAAGGAGTGGCGTGGAGAAGGAAGTCACTGCGGAGAGGACCTTGCCGGAGCCAGGAGCCCCGCCCCGATTAGCTACAGCGATGTAGCTGCTCGGCACGGCACTGCAACACCTCATCACGGCCTTGCCTCGCCACCGCACCACCATCCTACCACCACAAACCCTACGGTGAGCCATCTTCGCTGAGACCACCTCCCTAGCCAAATGGAACGTATACTGCCATGATCGAGACCTTGCTGGAGCTTTGAGCACCGGCCTAGCCCAACTGGTTAGTTAGGGAGACCGCCAAAACCATGCTTGCCGAGACCCTGGACGCGCCGTGCGCGCTGCCATCAGCCAAAAGGAGGACCCCCAGCCATGACGATGTACATCAGAGCAGGAGCGCACATGCACGGGCACGGTCACCATGGCCGAGAGCACAACCATGGCGAGACCACCGTGTCTTCTACGTTGTGGTAATGGTGAAGTTGACACCTCGTCTGGCTCCGCCGTGACAAGAGACGCACCGTGCACACCCTAGCCAAGCAAGAAGCCCACCGGAGCCTGCATTGCCGCACAACGTCAAAAGCTCCTGAACGGACAAGAGCCCGGCTGTGTTCCTCACCCAAGCAATAGGGATCTTTGTTCTGCCTCGCCCGATGCCCGAGAGCGACCAGCGGCTCCGCTTCGCCTGAGGGCGAAAAGGATTCAACTCCGCCTCGCCCGACCCCTAGGGTTAGACTCGGCCTCGACCGATGGAGGAGAACTTTACCGAGGCCGGTGAAGTGGTCGGAGCAGTTTGCCGAGACCAGTGAAGTGGTCAGAGCAGTTTGCCGAGACCAGTGAAGTGGTCGGAGAGATTTGTCGAGACCGGCGAAGTGGTCGGAAGAGTTGCCGAGGCCGGCGAAGTGATCAGAGATATTTGCCGAGGCCGGTGAAGTGGTCAGAGCAGTTTGTTGAGACCAGTGAAGTGGTCGGAGCAGTTTGCCGAGACCAGTGAAGTGGTCGGAGAGATTTGCTGAGGCTGGCAAAGTGAACGGAGAGTTTTGCCGAGGCCTGTGGAGTGGTCGGAGAAGTAGGTAAAGTGATCGGAGAGATCGGTGAAGTGGTCGGAGGACTCGCCGGTGACCTCACCGCCGACAGAAGCCCCGTCAGGGAAGAGAGGGGAATTTTTCCTTGCAGAGCACATGTCCAAGCACATGGTACACGTGAACCGAACCCTGGAAAGTAGTAAATGGACCAAAATTCATCTAGAATCGAGTCCTACGCAATGAACCCATGTTTGAGTGCATTTGGCCCTTTTTGAATTTTTATTGCTTCTTTGTGCTATTCTATAGACGTCGCTAACACGACTATAATTCGATCGTATGCAGACTCGGAGGAGAATCAGACGGACGAGGATCGAGAGTACCGTGAGGAGCACAGAGACGACTTCACTGAAGGTGCCATATCCCACCCAATCTCATAGCACCTATTACGCATGGCTAACCTAGAGCTGCTATTGCTTTACTTTACTGTCATAATCACACTATAATAGGACCTGCATGGTAGTATGCTTACTTTGATGACCTTTACCTTGACACAACCTTACCCCTGCTCACCCTGCTATTAGGCTAGACACACGCTTGCTGATATATTTCGTTGCTTATTACTTCTACTACGCTTATACTACATTGATGCGTGGTGGAAACTTGTGTTACCTGGACTATGGGAAGAGTGCTGCGTGTGTGACTTGGGTGCGTGGAGGGTAAGGGTTGTGTCGACCAAGCAGGAATAACGACGAGCCTGGGGTGAGTCTTGGCTTATGGTGCTACCTGGGCACTTGGATATGGATACCTGTGGCGGGTAAAAATGGTAATTGGAGGTGGCCTTGGGTGTGAACCTCGGGGAGGTGGAGCCCAGGGTGGAGGTGCTGTGGTGGCACGGTAATTGGAAACCCTGATGGAGACATTCTGGCTTGGTCATCCCTAAGGACTTACTAGTACTTAGATTCACCAGGAATCCTTTACATCCCACTCGCCCTATATGGTGCGGGACGGTTGGACTACTTGGTAGAGCGATGCCACTACTGCTAGGCGAATGTGTGCAAGGAGGTATGGGGTGCGTGGTTTTCCCCCCCCCACACCCTACTGAGACTTTAGGAGGCCTTGTGGACTCGGCTCCTGACATTCGGAGGGCCCCGGCTCTGTCTACGACTCACAGTATCAGCCATCCCAGACTAGACTTGGGATGTTTCAGGGCTGAGAGATAGGGTGGCATCGTTTTAGGCTAGCAAGCGGCCGGAATCTGCCTAGACGGGGCACCGTCGAGGATGGCTATCTTGTGGGTATGAAAAAGCTCTACAGAGTGTTTGGTTGATCGATCGATACATATGCCGACTTGTCGGTTATGGACCATTCCTGGGTTTTGCTTAAACTAGATAGAGAGATGAGTCATTCTTTTCTCCCCCTAGAGGTGAGTGTCCGGTCGTAGCCAGGGGCTACGGGCCTTGTGATAGTGCCGAGAGGGAGTTGGCCTATCGACTGAGTGATGGTATGGTATGGTGATGATGGAGATGGTGGTATGTCGATCCCAGGATCGAAACCTGGCTCTGGAATGGGATTGGGGTGGAATGTGTGTGGGAATGGTGTTAAAAACTTGACTACACTGTTATACTAAGAATACATAGGAAACCCCAGCCTTATAGGTTCCTTTTGACTATATCCAACTTGCATCCAATTTCCATAAAGCAATGCTCATAGGGTTGGCAGTGGCCAGTACAAATCGTACTGATAAATTTTGGCATACAGGTTCTGCTGAGGAGTATAGCTCCAGGGAGTGTGACGATTGAGGGATTCGTGCCTACGCTCGAGTTTGGCGATCCTATCTCCAAGCTGTTCTGAATGAATGCTACTTTTGATTCCGCCAATGCGGCAATGTAATAATTTATATAATTCTGCACTATTTGTACTCTGATATTATCGTTGTATGGATGTGATATTCGACTGGAATTTGGGTAATATGATCTACCACAGTCTTATTATACTTCAACTCTGTGGATTTCCCATCGTGGAAATTGAGGTTGTTTTAGTTGGTATCAGAGCCATACTTGACCATAGGACGAAACCCTTAGAAATGGACGATAGAATAGGACATAAACAACCCTTCTTTCAGTTATATACCGACCCTGCATTTACTTTTATGCAAGGCTTATCTAATATTGACCTGCTAACACCCGTTCCTTAAAACATGCAGATGGCAGCGAACATTGACTGGCCGCCTCTAGGACCGCTACCTCTGGACCACACCAAGCTTACCTTTGACCTACGTGAGCTCGAGGGTTTTACACAGACCCTCTACCGAGTTCTTGTCATGTTAGGAGTCCCCGACGAGCTTGTCAAGATCACATGCACCGGGAAGCCAGCCCAGGAAGGAGGAATCGAAGGACCGATCATCACCTCAGTCAAGTTCCCAGCTAGCACTACTTTATCTTCTGTCCCAGCTTTCACCGAGTTGACTATAGAGGACACAGTCGAGGAGGGACTAGGAGCTATCTCACACAAGGCACTTCGTAGAGTGATGAGGGACCACTATGAGCACCTGAGGACGACAGAGTTCCGTCTACTTCCTTAGGCCCTCGATCTTAGCCTTACCCCCAGTGAGCAGAGTTTCGTAGTAGGCAGAGTTATCCTTGCTGAGGAGGATAGATGCCTTCGTGTCTCAGCTATTCACCTACTGGAGCAGGACATGTACGTGACCTAGTTGGAGTAGAGGAGACATCAGGATCAGGCCCTCTGGTGGGAGTACCAGGAACGAGATTCACAGGGAGCACAGGAGCAAGCTAGTCTACTGGAGACAGTTGCCAAGCTACAGGATGAGCTCAACTGTCGTGAGGAGGACCACAGAGCCAAGGTCACTGACTTACAGGACAAAGCAGCCGACCTAGGCAATAGGAACTGCTACCTCGACAGCAAGGTCTTGGAGTTGCAGAGAGAGTTAGACGACAAGAAGGCCGAGTTCAACCATAGAGGAGACAGATAGAGAACCAAGGGGATTGATATGCTAAAGATCCAATCTCGAAACAAGACCTTGACTCAGGAGCTAGAGGAGTCCAGGAAGAAGGCCGTTCGCAACCAGGGTCACCTGATCAAGGCACTTAGGTAGATCGAGTACCTACAGGACAAGTGTGAGAGGACCTGGCAGGCTTGGCAGAAGTCTGACAGGAAGCGCCTCAGGGAGATGAAGGGTATGTGGGATCAGCTACCCAAGGAGGTTCGTAGCAAGACGAAGCCTAGGATAGAGGAGTTTGAGTTAGCCCTGACTCACCTCAACCTAGACGCCTACCCTACCCTACCTGGAGCAAAGCCTACTGAGGAGCTCACCGAGGCCTTGAAGTACGTGTCCCGACTTCACAAGTCAGACGAGGAGATTGAGATCGAGAACAGTCATATCCCAGCCGCGGTGTACGAGTTAGAGTAGATGACCCTACGTGGTCATGAGTCATGTTAGTAGCTTCCGTAAGTTGTACCCCATGATGTACCCCTTATGAGATGTATTATGAGACACTATGCATAAAACGATTCTCGCACGTCTTCAAGTGTAGCTACTGGAGATGATGCTATGTAATAAAAACCATATAATGAATGTTCGGATCTTATTGCATCTTTATGGATCTTATGGCTTCTTTGTAATGAGTGTTGGATAGTATAAATGTTTTTCTTTAAATCACAAAAATCATGTAATCATATTGAATTATAAGCACTTATGGCACAAACACTAAATTCACTGTGATCCGTGCTGCAGATGCTGAACCGCCGATCCAATCGCCTAATGAACCGTGGATGTGCGCCCACCCCTGAACCAGCTGAACCAAATAGGGGACGTGGTGGCAACAACAGTGGTCGTGGCCATGGACATGGAGGGATACCCTTCCACCTAGAGAATACCCTGCCGCCTGAGGAGAACATTCCTCCACCACCACTACCGAACCTGGCAGAAGTGATGGCACAACAGACCCAGCTTCTCGCAGCTCTTGTTGAAGGAGCAAACCATCGCCAGGGAGGTCAACAGAATGACTTCCAAAGGAAGCTGGAAGGATTTCTAACGCTAAGGCCACCTACCTATGATGGCACCGACCCTGACCCGCTTGTAGCCGATGACTGGCTCAAGGAAATGGAGAAGAAGCTTGACCTCACTACTTTCACTAATGATGAGTGTGTTGGAGCTACCACACACCAGCTCACAGGTGCAGCACACGCCTGGTGGGACAGTTTCAGTGACTCCCATGAGGACCCTGCCCACATCTCGTGGGATGAGTTCGCTGAAGCATTCACTGAGTATCACATTCCCAAGGGTATCATGGAGGCCAAAGCCGAGGAGTTCCGCAACATCAAGATGGGAAAGGACAGGGTGACTGAGTACACTACTCGTTTCACCAACCTTTTGTGCTATGCACCTTCTTATGTTGTGAACTCTAAGAAGGAGAAGCTGTACTATTACCGCAAGGGACTTAACCCGCACATCAAGCTGAAGTTTGGCGGTATTGAGAGCAACACATTGCGTGCTCTGGTGGATCGCTGCATCCAGATTGAGAAGGACCGTGCTGAAGCTAGAGAAGAGTACAGGGATAGGAGACGCAAGCCTAAGGAGTCTCTCTGTGGTCGTGATCGCAAGAGGTTCCGCAGAGATGCACCATCTAGGGAACGCTCTTGCCATAACAGGGATGACAACCCTGGATCGAGTAGGGGAAGTGGAGGCTACACTGCCAAATACTCCCGCCCTACTCAGGATCGTTACACCCGGGACCGTTATGCTCAGGACCACAACAGTCAGGACCGTTCCAACCGTCCCCGCTCAGCGAATGAACGCCCAGCACAGAACCGCTCCACACCAAGCACTAGAAACTGGAAGGCACCCACGCTAACCCCTATAGGCGGTACGCCTTTCACCTGCTTTGCTTGTGGCCAACTAGGTCACAAAGCCGCTGAGTGCCCTCAGAACTCAGCTGCACAGAAGTCTCAGTTCAAGGGATCAGCTAGTCGTGGACGTCTCAACCATCTAGACGCCGAGAAAGCATGAGCTGCCCCTGACGTTGTGTACGGTATGTTCTTAGTTAATGGCAATACTGCATCAGTTCTATTTGACTCTGGAGCAACTTGTTCTTACATATCATCCAAGTTTGCACGAGAACATGACCTATCTGTAACCCCATGTGAAGATCCTATCATCACTAGCTCACCTTTAGGAGACCTAAAATGCACCCACATCTATAAGGAAGTGAGCCTTACCATTGAGGGTCTTATCTTTAAAGCCGACCTAACCCTATTACCTTCCACCAACCTAGATGTCATCTTAGGTATGGATTGGTTAACCATTCACCAAGGTATCATATCATGTTCACCTAGATATGTCCAAGTGACCCACCCATCAGGCCAAATCATTAGATGTGAACCCCAGTCTGGAAAGTCCACCTCAATCTTGTGTGCCCTTAAAGCGAGTTCAGAATCACAGAAAGAGGAGAAGACAGTTCATGATGTGCCTGTGGTCAGAGACTATCCCGATGTATTCCCTGAAGAATTGCCGGGAATGCCACCAGACCGTGATGTAGAGTTCATCGTTGATCTTTTGCCAGGAACATGACCCATTGCCAAGAGACCCTATCGTATGTCAGTTGATGAACTGGCTGAGCTCAAGAAATAGCTTGATGAGCTCATCTCGAAGGGATATATCAGACCCAGTGCTTCACCCTGGGGATCTTCTATTCTGTTTGTTAGGAAGAAGGATGGCTCAATGAGAATGTGCATTGACTACCGAAACTTGAATGCAGTCACCATCAAGAACAAGTACCCCCTACCAAGAATTGATGATCTGCTTGATCAGCTTTGGGGTGCCAAGTATTTCTCCAAGATTAATCTCAGATCTGGCTATCATCAGATGAAGATTCGAGAGAGTGACATCCCAAAAACAGCCTTCGTGACTAGGTATGGACAGTTTGAGTTCACTGTGGTATCCTTTGGATTCATGAATGCTCCCGCATACTTCATGAACATGATGAATAAGGTTTTCATGGATGAACTGGATAAGTTCGTGGTGGTATTCATTGATGACATCCTTGTCTATTCATCCACCGCTGAAGAACACGAACATCATCTGAGAACGGTGCTTGAGAAACTAGCCCAACATCAGCTATACGCAAAGTTTAGTAAATGTGAGTTTTGGCTACAGGAAGTTGCCTTCTTAGGCCATGTACTATCAGCTAAAGGTGTTGCAGTTGACCTAGCCAAGATTGAAGCCGTGAAAGAATGGGATCAACCCCATAATGTGACAGAAATCCAAAGTTTCTTGGGATTGGCTGGATATTATCGCCGATTCATCGAAAACTTCTCCAAGATAGCCCGTCCGATGACCAATCTACTGAAGAAGACCAAGGAGTTTGAATGGAAGCCCGAGTGCGAACAAAGCTTCTAGGAATTGAAACAGAAGCTTACCACAACTCCTGTGCTATCGTTGCCTGATATCAGCAAGGATTTTGTGGTCTATTGTGATGCATCCCGTCAAGGACTTGGTTGTGTGCTAATGCAAGATGGAAGAGTGATAGCTTATGCTTCTCGACAGTTGAAAGAACACGAGAACCATTACCCAACCCATGATCTGGAATTAGCAGCAGTTGTGCATGCCTTGAAGATCTGGAGACACTACTTGATAGGCAACAAGTGTGACATCTACACCGATCATAAGAGCTTGAAGTACTTTTTCACTCAAGAAGATTTGAATATGAGGCAACGCCGATGGCTTGAGTTGATCAAGGACTATGACCTGGAAATTCACTATCATCTAGGAAAAGCTAATGTAGTCGCAGATGCTCTTAGTCGCAAGAGTTACTGTCACACCTTAATCACTAAATCCGTACCACCTGAGCTCAAAAAAGAGATTGATGATTTCCAACTTGAGATACTACCGCATGACTTGTTGAATGAGCTCCGCATACAGTATGGTCTCACAGATCGCATCCGTCAAGCTCAGAAAAGTTGTGAAGAGATTGAGTATCTCCGTGGTCTGATGAAACTAGGCTACAAGACCAACCATCAGGAAGATGAACAAGGAACTATCTGGTTCAAGAACAGAATCTGTATTCCATCTGACCTAGTACTATGAGGGGAAATTCTGTCGGAAGCTCATGATTCCAAATACTGTACTCACCCTGGAGGGTCAAAGATGTATCAAGACCTGAAGAAACACTTCTGGTGGAAAGGCATGAAGACAGACATTGCAGGACATGTGGCATGTTGTGACACCTGCAACAGAGTCAAGACTAAACATCAAAGGCCTGCAGGATTGCTAAAGCCTCTTGACATTCCCAAGTGGAAATGGGAGAACATATCCATGGATTTCATAGTTGGATTGCCCCATTCACAGAAAGGCAATGATTCCATCTGGGTGATTGTTGATCGCTTGACCAAGATTGCTCACTTTGTACCAGTAAAGACCAAGACCAACGCCGAGAAATTAGCGGATCTATACATTGAACATATTCTCAGATTGCATGGAGCTCCCTCTAGTATTGTATCCGATCGTGGCCCTCAGTTTGTGTCTCGATTCTGGGAAGCTCTGCACAAGTCCATTGGAACCAAACTTGATTTCAGTACCGCTTACCACCCATAGACAGATGGACAGACAGAACGAGTAAATTAGATCTTAGAAGACATGCTTCGCGCTAGTGTACTGAATTATGGCTCTGATTGGGAGAAATGCCTACCTTATGTAGAGTTCTCTTACAACAACAGCTACCAAGCTAGTATCAAGATGTTGCCATTTGAAGCTCTATATGGCAGACCTTGTAAGACACCTTTGATGTGGTCCCAACCGGGGGAAAGATCATTCTTTGACTCCGCTAAGATTCAAGATGCAGAAGAAGGAGTTGCACAAGTGAAGGAGAATTTAAAAATTGCTCAAAGTCGATACAAGAGCTATGCTGACAAAAGAAGAAGAAAACTTGAGTTCAATGTGGGAGACTTCGTTTATCTCAAGGTATCCCCGCTATATGGAACTGTTAGATTCCATGTGAAAGGAAAGCTTGCCCCAAGATTTGTTGGCCCATACAAGATTTGCAAGAGGATTGGAAAGCTCGCCTACGAACTTGAGCTACCCGAGGAATTGATGGGTATACATCCCGTATTCCATGTCTCACAGCTACGCAAGTGTTTGAGAGTACCCGATGAACTAGTTCCAACTGATACATTTGACATTCAAGATACACTTGAGTATAAAGAACATCCTATCAGAATTCTGGACAGAGATACCAAAGAGACCCGAAGCAAAACTATTCCAATGTGCAAGATTCAATGGAGCAATCACACAGAGAGAGAAGCAACATGGGAGAAAGAGTCTGACCTCCGGCTACGATATCCCTACCTTTTCGAAGAGTACGTTACGCTTTAATCTCGGGGACGAGATTCTGTTAAGGGGGTAGGACTGTAACAACCCAAAAATCCACACACTAAAAATACCAACTACAAAAATTTTTCTTAAAAACTTCCATGTGATGATGAGTGTCATGTATAGTAACCCAACCTAAGAAATGCTTTAGGTCTAACCCCAACCCAAGTTAACACATAAGCATGGCATGTCATTAGTTAATTGCGTTTATTTAAAATTCTAACAAATAGGTGTTGCATTAGAAGTAACCCAATTAGACAATTTCATGAGCATGGCATGTCATTTGTTATCATGTGTATTTAATTATTAACAAATGAAACATGGCATATATTGTCAACTCACATGGTGATTTGGATTTTTAGTTGCTTTAATGTAATGCTTGAAAACTCCTTTAAGGAAACACTCCATAAAGAAATTATTATTCAAACCTAAGGATAAATGATTAAAAAGGAAAGAAGAAGGCCTCGCAGGCCGACACGGCCTGCTCAGCCCGCAAGCCAGCCCTGCAACACGCGCAGGCCAACTCATGCGACTGTGCGACCGGCCCACGAGCAGCCCAGCGCGTCGCCCACGCCCGCGCCCCCGTCCGCCTCACTCGCAGCCACTGCCCGCTGGACCCCGTCTGTCAGCCACCCCGCCTATAGTGTCATCTTCCTCACCCATGCCTCAACCGCCTATGCGACCGGAAGCCGACCAGCATGGCAGGTGTGGGCCAGGGGGTCACGCAAGGAGCATGGCCCTGTCTCCCCTTGCGCTGCGCCTACGCTACCGCTCAATAGCCGTCGGATGCGCCGCACGCATCACTAGCCATCCGCCATTGGAGCCTGGAGTTTCGCCTATAAAAGGAGGAGCCCTGAACCCTAGCACCTCACCACACCCCACCGCCACCGTGCGGTTCGCACTAGTACACTAAGCCGAGGGACGAGAGGAGAAGGAGTGGCGTGGAGAAGGAAGCCACTACGGAGAGACCTTGCCGAAGCCAGGAGCCCCGCCCCGATCAGCTACAGCGACGTAGCTGCTTGGCACGGCACTGCAACACCTCATCATGGCCTCGCCTCGCCACCACACCACCATCCTACCGCCACAAACCCTACGGTGAGCCATCTTCGCTGAGACCACCTCCCTAGCCAAATGGAACGTATACCGCCACGATCGAGACCTTGCTGGAGCTTTGAGCACTGGCCTAGCCCAACTGGTTAGTTAGGGAGACCGCAAAAACCACGCTTGCCGAGACCCTGGACACGCCATGCGCGCTGCCATCAGCCAAAAGGAGGACCCCCAGCCATGATGATGTACATCAGAGCAGGAGCGCACATGCACGGGCATGCTCACCATGGCCGAGAGCACAACCATGGCGAGACCACCGTGTCTTCTACGTCACGGTAATGGCGAAGTTGACACCTCGTCTGGCTCCGCCGTGACAAGAGACGCACCGTGCACACCCTAGCCAAGCAAGAAGCCCACCGGAGCCTGCGTTGCCGCACAACGTCAAAAGCTCCCGAACGGACAAGAGCCTGGCTGTGTTCCTCACCCAAGCAACAGGGATCTTTGTTCCGCCTCGCCCGACGCCCGAGAGTGACCAGCGGCTCCGCTTCGCCCGAGGGCGAAAAGGATTCGACTCCGCCTCGCCTGACCCCTAGGGTTAGACTCGGCCTCGACCGATGGAGGAGAACTTTACCGAGGCCGGTGAAGTGGTCAGAGCAGTTTGCCGAGACCAGTGAAGTGGTCGGAGCAGTTTGCCGAGACCAGTGAAGTGGTTGGAGCAGTTTGCCAAGACCAGTGAAGTGGTCGAAGAGATTTGTCGAGGCCGGCGAAGTGGTCGGAAGAGTTGCCGAGGCCGGCGAAGTGATTGGAGATATTTGCTGAGGCCGGTGAAGTGGTCGGAGCAGTTTGCCGAGACCAGTGAAGTGGTCGGAGCAGTTTGCCGAGACCAGTGAAGTGGTCGGAGAGATTTGCCGAGGCCGGCGAAGTGAACGGAGAGTTTTGCCGAGGCCTGTGGAGTGGTCGGAGAAGTAGGTAAAGTGATCGGAGAGATCGGTGAAGTGGTCGGAGGACTCGCCGGTGACCTCACCATCGGCAGAAGCCCCGTCGGGGAAGAGAGGGGAATTTTTCCTTGCCGAGCACATGTCCGAGCACATGGTACACGTGAACCGAACCCTAGAAAGTAGTAAATGGACCAAAATTCATCTAGAATCGAGTCCTACGCAATGAACCCATGTTTGAGTGCATTTGGCCCTTTTTGAATTTTCATTGCTTCTTTGTGCTATTCTATAGATGTCGCCAACGCGGCTATAATTTGATCGTATGCAGACTCGGAGGAGAATCAGACGGACGAGGACCGAGAGTACCATGAGGAGCACGGAGACGACTTCACTGAAGGTGCCACATCCCACCCAATCTCGTAGCACCTATTACGCATGGCTAACCTAGAGCTGCTATTTCTTTACTTTACTGTCATAATCACACTATAATAGGACCTGCATGGTAGTATGCTTACTTTGATGACCTTTACCTTGACGCAACCTTACCCCTACTCACCCTGCTGTTAGGCTAGACACACGCTTGCTGATATATTTCGTTGCTTATTACTTCTACTACGCTTATACTACATTGATGCGTGGTGGAAACTGGTGTTACCTGGACTATGGGAAGAGTGCTGCGTGTGTGACTTGGGTGCGTGGAGGGTAAGGGTTGTGTCGACCGAGCTGGAATAATGACGAGCCTGGGGCGAGTCTTGCCTTATGGTGCTACCTGGGCACTTGGATATGGATACCTGTGGCGGGTAAAAATGGTAATTGGAGGTGGCCTTGGGTGTGAACCTCGGGGAGGTGGAGCCCAGGGTGGAGGTGCTGTGGTGGCACGATAATTGGAAACCCTGATGGAGACATTCTGGCTTGGTCATCCCTAAGGACTTACTAGTACTTAGATTCACCAGGAATCCTTTACATCCCACTCGCCCTATATGGTGCGGGACGGTCGGACTACTTGGTAGAGTGATGCCACTACTGCTAGGCGAATGTGTGCAAGGAGGTACGGGGTGCGCGGTTTTCCCCCCCACACCCTACCGAGACTTTAGGAGGCCTTGTGGACTTGGCTCCTGACATCCGGAGGGCCCCGGCTCTGTCTACGACTCACAGTATCAGCCATCCCAGACTAGACTTGGGATGTTCCAGGGCTGAGAGGTAGGGTGGCATCGTTCTAGGCTAGCAAGCGGCCAGAATCTACCTAGACAGGGCACCGTCGAGGATGGCTATCTTGTGGGTATGAAAAAGCTCTGTAGAGTGTTTGGTTGATCGATTGATACATATGCCGACTTGTCGGTTATGGACCTTTCCTGGGTTTCGCTTAAACTAGATAGAGAGATGAGTCATTCTTTTCTCCCCCTGGAGGTGAGTGTCCGGTCATAGCCAGGGGCTACGGGCCTTGAGACAGTGCCGAGAGGGAGTTGGCCTGTCGACTGAGTGATGGTATGGTATGGTGATGATGGAGATGGTGGTATGTCGATCCCAGGATCGAAACCTGGCTCTGGAATGGGATTGGGGTGGAATGTGTGTGGGAATGGTGTTAAAAACTTGACTACACTGTTATACTAAGAATACATAGGAAACCCCAGCCTTATAGGTTCCTTTTGACTATATCCAACTTGCATCCAATTTCCACAAAGCAATGCTCATAGGGTTGGGAGTGGCCAGTACAAATCGTACTGATAAATTTTCGAATACAGGTTCTGCTAAGGAGTATAGCTCCGGGGAGTGTGACGATTGAGGGATTCGTGCCTACGCTCGAGTTTGGCGATCCTATCTCCAAGCTGTTCTGAATGAATGCTACTTTTGATTCCGCCAATGCGGCGATGTAATAATTTATATAATTCCGCACTATTTGTACTCTGATATTATCATTGTATGGATGTGATATTCGACTAGAATTTGGGTAATATGATCTACCACGGTCTTATTACACTTCAACTCTGTGGATTTCCCATCGTGGAAATCGAGGTTGTTTCAGGGCGGAGGCTTGCCGGTTTGCAGTGACTCCGTCTGTGTCGCTTAAGGACTGAATCTTGGAGCCTTTCCTGTTCATGTTGAACGCATGCCTCTCTCTTAGTTGGCCGTGTCTGAAGACCGACCGCGAAGCCGAGTAGCTCACCTCAGGCCGGGAGTCGATAAGTATAAAGTGCGCCTCGGAAGGGAGCCGTAGGCGTGAGTCTAAGGGCAGGTGATTTAAAAGTCCTGATCGTCCTGGCAGAAGGGTAATCCCTGAGAGTGCTGGCGCTGATCGAACCCGCGAATTTGGTTCCTGAGTTGTACCAAAGGTGACCCACGGCTATCCTTGCAAAGTATGCCAGGGTGAGAGTTAGGAATACCCCCTTAGCTGAGTTGTAATTCGATTCGAGTCATCGTCTCTCTCGGTTAGTGAGAACTTGACGGGCTTATCTCCAAAGTAGATACACTAAATAACATAATGGTTCGGAAATGATGATATGATGATGACAGCCTGATTATACCTGCTATGGTTAATATTGTTTGCTCCTAATAAGTGAGTGCTATAGTACAGGTGCTAATCTAGTGGACAGGTAAATGATGATAAACTTGATGCTAAGTTTAAATTGGTCACTATATTCATAAGCTCTTTTGTGCAACTGTGTCAAGCTAGCCCACCTCATAAGCCTTGCATGACCCTTGGTGTCCGTTATTTCTGATTTTGACGGGTAAGTCTAGCTGAGTACCTTCTCGTACTCAGGGTTTATCCCACCATGTTGCAGGTGAAGTTCTCGGCCTGTGAAGATGGTGGCTAACCACCGGTGGCTCGGTGATTCTATAGTTACTTCTCATCTATATGTTTTTGTCGGATGATGTCACTTATGCTAGCAATGTATTTGGAACATATATTAATGTAATCTTTTGAAAGCTATGTTGTTTTCACTAATCGATTTTGAAACCCAAACTTGTACTTTTAATTGTGAAACCATTTGTAATCTTATTTCCGCTGCAACCCTATATATGTGATGTGTATTTGCTTAATCCCACGATCTTGGTTATGATGTTGATTTACCGAGGTCTTTCGGGACACTCGGCGGACTACCGGGTTTATATGAGTAAAAGTATGCGCATGTCAACGTGTTAGCGGGGACAGCCGTACTTGATCTTGTATAAATTGGGCGGTTCTGTTACAATGGCCGTGCGGCGATGCTGTGTTTCAAGTGTTTTTTTGACGCTTTTCAGACATGTTGCAAGCCCATATTTCAAGTGTTTCAGATATATGTTTCAAATGTTTCATTCGGATGTTGCATATGTTGCAATGGTTGTACACGTATGTTGCAACCGTCTATCTCCAATGTTTCATCTGTTTTTATACACGTATGTTGCAACCAGACGTATGTCTCAAGTGTTTCATCTATTTTCTTCTGTACGTTGTAATTGTGTTATCTGGGTGTTTCAAAAGTAGATCGGGATGTTGCACATGTTGCAATCGTGTTTCAACCATGTGTTCCAAATATTTCATCTGTTTTAGACGTATGTTGCAAAGGTTTTATCTGGATGTTGCAAAAGTAGATCGGGTGTTGCACAGCGCGGTCGGTGGCTGTTGTTGCTACTCGGGCGCAGCCGTGGGTTTTCTCATGCGGGGCGCGACGGACGCGAGCACGGGTGCTAGGGCAGGACGCGGGACATGGGGTGTGAGGCGTGATGCGGATGCGGGAGCAGGCGCAGGTGTCGGAGCCGCGTTCGAACGTGACGTCCCGTCCAGACGTCCTAGCGCTAGGCGTACCGTTTCAAGATACTCTTTAACGACTTTGGCTTATAGTATGCATAGGAGTTGAAACCGGTGGAACAAAAAACAGTGACTCTATGGCACCTCGTTTGTTTTAAGAGGAGAAATAAAAAGATTTTTCGCTACAGTATACAAAAGAACTAAAGTCGAAGCGAGTCCGAGCTCTACCGAACAAGATCTAATTTACTGGTGTTTGTTGGTTGGTAAACGACTTTCACATCTTTTTGTAGGAATATTGTTGGCCTCTTGTTCGTGGCGGAGAGGCTAAAGGCACGTTGATTGCCTATGACTAGTTGTCAGTTTAATTACAAAAGTAAGTCATCCAAAAATTTAATTAACTAAATAGAGAAGCAAATGGATTTACCCGGGTACCTATATATAAGTTTAATTTTATAGTTTGTCGTGGGTTACCTGCAATTAAGTATATATATAGATTCACAGCCTAACCCGTTGGCATCCCTATAACTAAAACTTAGTTGGATGGTGTTTGGATCGTCCAACTAAAAGTTTCATAGACACTTATGAGCCTTATTTTTAGATCAAAGACCTTAGTTCTGCTTATATTGAAAGTAAACGAGTTTGCTGGGATTTCCAGCTTACAATGAGAGTATTAAGTCCAACGAGCGCATACAGAAAAAGAAACATTACAGCAAAAGCACTCAAAGTCTTCTAGAAAGCGAAAACAGCACAGATAGTAGAGCAGATGCCTCCATTCTTTGTTTCCACTTCAACACCTCTAACACAAAACACCTCTTGATTATCGTCAAGTCAAACACATCCAGCAAAACGTCCTTCAGGCTTGGTCTTCAGAGCGCCAAGTTCACCACGCCATCAATCCTTCTTGCAGCTTCCTGATCAGGTCCTCCATCTTCAGCTTGTCCACCGGCTTCAGAAGCTTCATCCACTATGACAGAAAACCCATCACCATATGGGCAATGGCCTTAGGGGATTTAACTGACACATTATTAAAAATCTAATCATTCCTGATCTTCCACAGACTCCAGGAAACACCAGCCAAGATGTAAAAAATAGCATTGCTGCTACCCAAGCCAACCCCAGCATATCCTCGTAATGTTGCATAAAGGTTGGTCCTTTTGAGCCTTATTAGCTAAGTTTTCTCATATAATAGACTACTCAAAGTTCTTAGTTTGTGTACGAGCTAAAAATTTACTCGACCTAGCCTGCGTGCTTGGATAAACTAGGGACTACATTTTAATGATCTGGTCCCTAAGAACACGTGCAAATCATCGGGGGGTTGGGGGTGGGGGAGGGTTGGGTAACTGCCCCGGCCCTCAATCCCAAGCCCATATGTATTCAGTAGGTATATAGCATCATGGTCAAAGCCCAGCAGCAAACCGAGAAGGCCTGAAGTAGTTGGCGTTCACGGCTCGTCGGCTCCTTTGGTCGTCGTGATCAACTCGGTGACTCAAGAACGTGCGCTACCTCGAGCAGTCGGTTCGCTGTTGTGTGAAAGGCCGAGCGCGAGTTCGATCCCTAGGCCTTCAGGTTTCTCACCGGGGTCTATCCCCAAAACAATTTCAGTTGGCTCACATGAATGATCTGCAACTGTCATACTTCTCAGTCATGTTATCTTAGGCCTAGGTGACTCCTTGTCTTACTGAGGCCGACCTGACTAGCGATGGAACCCCCACAAACTCGCGACCTGTCATACCTTGTTCAGGACATTAAGGATTTTCAAAGTGATTTGCTATTTTTCATGGTGTTAGTAATTTTCTATGCGTTTCACTTTTGTGATTTGACATGAAATGGTGCATCCACTTTTATGAAGCATATATATTACGCATGTGTCAAAAGAATTGAAATTTTTCTGCAATAATATAGACCTAAATCATGGCTCCACACAAAACCTTAGATTTTTCTTATCAATTTCGATCATTATTGCATTTTATTTTGTTCTAAAATGGAGAAAGAAGGTTGAGTTACCCATTCAAAATAATATAATTTTCCATCCACCCCCCGTAAATTAGGTTCACTAGGCCATATGAGACCCACTATAAAAATTTGGTACGCTTTTGGATCGTTTCGAGGGTAGCCTCACTTCAACCTCCAATTACTTTGTACCATCATGCAGAAATTCATTTAAACTATAGAAAATAGCAAACCACCTCCGAAAAATCTGAAACTTATAATACTACAAAAAGAATTTATAGCAATGGCCTCTCTTTTTTTTATAGGGGCGGCTCTACAAATGGTGCCCAAACGAGCCGCCCCTACGAATAGACGTTGAAAATAAAAAATTAAGCACTAAAATTTGATTTTTTCAAACGACCTTGGATGGAGAAATGACCAAAATAAAAGTTGTAGATCTCAAAAGGTTATGAAAGTATGCTGTTTACAACCTTTTCCTTTGAAATCATTTACGGCTTCAAAATACTATTTAAAATTTAATTTTGAAATTATTGAAAAACTCCGATTTCTCTTTTTAATCTCTGACTAAAGCTTGTAACTAGTCTTTCTCCCTCGTACTAACTAGTCTTTCTCCCTCATACTCTAATATCATGCGTGCATGTGTGGGTTTGGTGGTGTGTGTGCGTGGGTGCGGGATGCTGTGGTATTACATGTGGCGTCTAATTGAATAGACTAAGCCATTTCTTTTGTGATCGCTGTCGATGTAATTCAGCCGTTGGCTGTGTGGAGCTTTCCATGCAACGCACCAGATCGATCAAAGCCGTATAAAAACAACACGCCACACTGTAAAGTGCTGAACGCGAATGGACAAGACAAAGAATGCCTCAATGTTCGGACCATGTATCAAAACTTGACGGAAGGCAAAGATTGTGGACAACGGTTGCAGGATGCAAAGCAAAGATAGCTCGAGCCCTCTCAAGAACTAAACAGGGAGATCTACCGGTTTTTATCAGCCAGCCCATACAAGACGACGACGTGTGGCGGCAGATCATCTGGTCAGCTGATCAAGAGCACTGCTCATCCTTCCCTTGCCGTTCCTGCGGTGCCGCCCCCCGCACCGCACGGCCGCGCGCGGGCCTCCGGGTGGATGAGGAGCTTGAACCTGCCGTCCTCCTTGCAGGGCTGCAGCGGCAGCTCCTGCGACGGCAGGCGCATCTCCCGCAGCACGAGGCGTCCACCCTCGCGGTGCGCCCGTAGGCTGAGCCACGGCCGCCCGCCCTTGTCGATCACGGAGATCGGCGGCGGGAACGCCCGTCCGCTCCTCGTCCGCCTCAGCATGATCACGTCCTGCTGGTAGTGGTCGTCGCTGCTGCTGCCGCAGCCGGCGTCGTCGAGCTGCTGCAGCTGCCTCCTAGAAGCAGGCAGCTGGGCCGTCGCCGGCGCCGGCCGTGTGCAGTGAACGGCCGCTCCGGCGACGGCGTCGTCCGCCATGTGGAGGTGGCGGCGCGGCGTCGTCGTCGGAGCCGAGCGCTTCGGTGAGGTGGTCGAGGTGCAGGGGAAGGGGAGCGGCGGGGCGGGGCGGGGGCAGAGGCGGGGGGCGGAGAGGGATAAGTAGCGGCGGAGGTGGAGCGGTGGGGGCGCCATGGGGATGTCGGACGGTCGGACGGGCGTCGAGCGCGGGGGGTACATTACGTGGATGCATGCGCGGTTGCGGCGCGGGCGTCGTCGGGTACGTGGGTGCATTCGAGACAAACCGTGGACGGGGGAAAAAATTCAGTAAAAGCAACTTCAAGAGATCCATGAAAAGTTAACCCTCAAAATTTATTATAGGAGACTCTCTTAAATAAATTGTATTCCAAAATTAGTTTCGTCCACAGCAGCTCCCTAATACCTTGCTCTCAATACTAACACGTCATTAGGTAGTTGGATCAGAGATCGAATTAGTTAAATCTGGACTCTTTCCGTCCGCTCGTTGCTTCCTGTTGACTTCTCCAACCTTCAGTACACGTACGTGTGGGCAGGCAAAGATCTTCTGCGGTGCCGAGCCCTCGCGGACGTGCCGGTCCCAATTCGTAGCCGCGCCACCCGAAGCCGCCGTGCCACGACACCAGCTAACACCCTGACGCTGTGCCTTTCTCCCCGGCGCGCCACTCCCTACAAGTTTTCTGCAATGAAAAGCTCAGGGTTTCTACAGAAAAACTTGCAAAGAAGATACACGATTTATCAGAATATATCACCCATTGCAAACATTATATTACTAAACACATGCTATACGGATACCAAGACAGGATCCTCAGCAGCACACACATTCCAGAATCTAGTTAACTGCAACCATGAACTAGAAGTATACTGAACCATTTGTACAAGCGCAGGCGTCTGGACGTCGCGGGGCTAGCAAGCTCGAAAAAAATTGCATGCATACAGTATGCACCACTACGTGAAAAACGATTTGTAGCAACGGAGCAAATTTTTTGTAGGGGCGGCTGGTGATGGAGCCGCCCCTACAGTGGTGTGCTGAGGAGCCCAGAGACCAGCCACCCCTACAAATGGAACAGCAGGGGCGACTGGTGATACGAGCCGCCCCTACAAATAGGTCTGATTTGTAGGGGCGGCTCACTCACCAGCCGCCCCCGGTGTTGGCATTTGTAGGGGCGGCTGGTGATTGAACCGCCCCTACAAATGCCCGACGTACACTAAACCAAAATATCATCTGCCCTCCTCCCCCTCTCTCTCTCCGTCTCGACTCTTCCTTCCCCTCCCTCTCTCTCTCTCTCTCCCTCACTCGTTGTCCCCCGCCGCACCCTCCCTCTCCTCGGAGCCCCTCCTCCGTCTCTCCCCCACGCCGCCCCTCCCTCTCCCCCACGCGGTGACGGGTTCTGGGGCGCGGCCTCCCGGCGGTCGCGCGGGGCTCGGTGCCCTCCTCCAGCGTCGGCAGTCGCGCGGGGGCCCGTCCCCCTCCTCCTGCGCCGGCGGCGCGTGGGACCCTGTCCCCTCCCCCTAGCGGAGGCACGGTGGCGGAGCTCGGTGCCGTGGCTCGGTGGCGCGGCCTCCCGTCGAGCTCCAAGCGGTGGCGGGACTTGGTGGCGTGGTCCCCTTCACCTTCTCTCCTCCGGCGCGCTGCTGGAGGCCGCATGAAGCACATGGTGGCGGCCACCACCAGATCCGGCGAGGATGAGCTCGATCCGGCAAGGACCAGCCCAGATCCGAGTGGCCACCACCAGATCCGACGGGGACGAGCCTGGATCTGGCAATGTAAGTAGTCATTAATCAATTCTTGAAGTTAGGTCAATTAGGTTACAGTTCCTATCATGTTTACCACCTGCTGGATCCACCGTGTTGTTCTGTGGCTGAAACTTGTTTTTGTTCCCACCTTCATCACAATGCCCTACCAACAGAGCTCATGTAGATGTACTGAAAATAGTTGTCTTTATGCGTCAAAAGTTAGTCAAGGTTGATGGATTTCAGTCAAATTAGTTGAGCTTACATGTTTATCATATGGACAGTGGTATTTGAAAAATACTTTATTCACTGATGTCATCAAATCACCAAAATTATATTGTATGACTTTAGTCGTGTGGGTTGTGACTTCTGAAGTGGTAAGCCATTGATCCTTGCATATTGTTTACTTGCAACCTTGGGTACCCATGGTCTATGTCTGGGCCACTTTTTTAAAGATTAACAGGAGAGGATGATGAAGATGAGATACATACTTTTTTTTCAAACATGCAGCATAGCTGTGCATCATTATCTTAAGAAGTAAATGAAGTCTAGTAGATGATTTATTCAACCTGTAGTGGGGCAAAAAAAAACATGACTTGCCAAGTAAACACTAAAAACACGACCACTGAATGATGAGAGATATGTTCCTTACAACTCATCTTCAACTTTCTTCCAGGAAAGCCTTTCACCAAAGGATGGTGATAATAGTGTATAAGATGCATTTTCTTTTCGTATTTAGGAGTGGACATTGTGTTCCTTTCAATTCTAGAAGAAGGGGCATAAATCCATTTAGTGTCCTACATTAGAAGAGTCAATCCTTTTGTTGAGTATTCACTATGATTATTAAACATTGGTACTTAACTCTTCATATTGCTTTTTCCCTGTCATCTGTATCCAGGGCTGATGAATTAGAGACAACACTTATGGAGATGGTTAAGCAAGATAACAGACGTGAATTAAGTGCAAAGGTAAATGCAAATATTATTCTTTAGAATGTTTGTCTTTTATGATGTTGATTTTGCATGTTGAACCCAAATTTACAGTATAGTATCATCTCTTTTTAAAGTCAATCTAACGGTTAGAATATGCTTTCAATTTAATAATTATTATTAGTTAAGTAGTTAAACTTACTATAAGGAAATTTCTTGTTTCCTTGGAATATGATTGTTTCTACATTTGCTATCTCCTAGGTTGAGCAATTGGAACAAGAGTTATCCGAGCTAAGGCAAGCTCTATCAGACAAGCAGGAACAGGAACAAGCAATGCTTCAGGTGCAGTTCTTGCACATATGATGCTTTAAATGAACCTTGTTACCACTATATCATCTTTAGTCACACACAATTAGGTCAACTGTAGGTTCTGATGGGTGTAGAGCAAGAGCAGAAAGTCACAGAGGATGCCCATATCTGTGCGGAGCAAGATGCTGCTGCTCAAAAATATGCTGCACATATACTCCAGGTTAATTCAGTTTGGGCCTCTATAATCCATGCCGTTGTGTTTGTCTGCTATGTCTTGATCCGAGTTTGGCTGTCATGTTTGCATATGAAAACAACTATTTTTTTATCTTCCTGCTCTTAAAAAATTGTTCCTACGACATATATTGATATTTAAATGTAACTACGCGTTGTAATGCATATGCACCTGTAACTACGCGTTGTAATGCATATGCGCGCTGCTGGAGGCCGCATGAAGCACATGCCTATTGTAATTTCACTTCGTTTCCTTACCGCACTGTAAGTGCATATGTAAGATCATCGGTACGGTACTTGGCCTCTACTTGTGCAGTTAATTTATGTTTGTTGTATCCTCTACTTGTCCAGTCAAATTCTAAATGTTTGTCCTGTGCCCTCAAGTTTAGACAATGTAGTGAGTGCTTCCTTCTTTGTTGTGGAGTATTCATGTCCATTCTTGACCTCATGGGTGCACTCTTTTTCACTTGTACCTTTCTCAATACCTCAATTTCAAAGTAAAAAAGTACCTAAATACCTCAACTTGTGAGCAATTTGAAACATATATGAAGAACTGACAAGCTAGTTCATTTTGAGTTTACTACTGGTGCTCTTAGGTTTTAAATAGTCACTGTGGATACTGATAACTGGAGATCTCTCAGTTAGCTTCAGCAGTCCCTTGTACAACTTGTGCCACTTTGCTGGGAACTATAGATATGGGTCCTGTCTGCAGTTGAATTAGGACTGGCTGCATGGATGCTCATCTTGGCAAACGGACCATGATGCATAAATTGACAACTTTTCTTCAGATGTTCACTATCATGATTTGTTATTGTCCAATACCACCTACGGTTCGAAGCCTAAATCTGATGCTGTTGTTGCTTACCTGCCTGTCCACATTGGAACCATTTGGTTGAGCTGGTAACACTTAACTGCATGGGTTCCCTAATAAGACACTAAAATGGAGAAGCGATAGCAGTATTTGTATCAAAATCCTGTGATTATGTCCGTCCAGTTTCCCATTACTTTTCATTTGGCCTAAAAATGTTTATTTCCTTCACCTGGTAGCAATGCTTTCACTTTCATGCACTTAAATAGTACAGATGCCTGGGATGGGTATATTGCTGCCACTTGGCCTCCCTTTCTCTCCCTAATTTTGCCACAGTGACGGGGATGCCTAGGACTTGAAACACGTTCTTCTGTATCTGTATTGAATAGTTCTTCAGCAATGCACATACTTTAGGAGGAAACTATTTGTAGTGCTTATACATTTTCCTCCTCTTGCTCTATTGTCTGATTGTACCATGTTTTTATTACATTATCCACAAACTTTTCTCTTAACAAAGGATTCTGAGTCTATTATTCTTACAGGGAAACTAGTGCTAATAGAGGGTCTAAATCTCCTCGAAATGGTGAGTTCTACCTGCGTCTTTGTTATGCATTGAAAATAGTTTTAGCTCATGCTATAATTTTAAATTGCTTCACTAATTGTTTGAAAAACTTGAACTACAGATATTGGCAATGAGGAGCTTGATCAGCGCCAGAACAAGCCTAGGAGGTAAGATCCTTTTCAACATTTTTGACTTGCAAATCACTTGTATTTGTTACGCAATCTTATGCATGCTATGCTCTTGTGTTGCAGATACTCAGAGATGAACTTCAGCCAGTGAGGCATCTTGTAAGGTGGACTGCATCTGAATAAGCTGCTTATGGTTAGTTACATGTTTCGTATTTTGTGTATCAACTTCTTTTTTCTCTGTGGTTAAACTTATATGTAGCTTATTTAATATGCAGGCCCTATTTAGGCCCTTTGTGATCTCCAGTTCTGATCTGGAGCACTTTGGGTGGCTTTGGTACCCTTAATTATGTTAGGTAATGTCTTGCTTTAATGCTTTTATACATGTTTGGAGCTTATAAGAAAATGCATGTGGTCATATTGGTCAGTGTGACTGTGTGAGGATTAGGGGGTTTGAACTTGTTAGGGTGGACAAGTGGTTTAGGGAAGCTAAAATGACGGACTTTCCAAATGAAGCTACAATTGTATCTAAATTAGACTTGCACTGCTGTGTTCCGTCAATTGATACCAGTTGTGACTCAAATACCAACATTAATTCTTGGCATGGATGTTTCACATGGTTCTCTAGGTCAAATTTGAATTGTAAATTTAATTTTTTTAGTGGAAAAGTGATTTGTAGGGGCAGCTACAGTACCAACCTCCCCTACAATTCGATTTGTAGGGGCGGCTGGTAACATCAGCCGCCCCTACAAATTGATTTATAGGGGCGGTCTAGGATTGCCCCTACAAATGCATGATTTATAGAGACGGTATGGTAGGGGCGGCTGGCCGAATCGCCCCTACAAATGCTTATTAGCCGCCCGTAAAAACCATATCTAACGTAGTGCACTGGCCATCCATGCATACATGTCGTGCATGAATGCCACATGTCCTCACCTCATGATCCAACAACACATATCAGGCTGCCTTTTGAGAGACTACATGGGCCAAGTCAATCACGAATTAGTGCAGATAAATAGAGAAGGACCACGAACTGTTTGATTATTTTGTTTGTACATGTGGCAGATCAGGAGCCATATGTAGTGGAGCTTCGGACGAAGAGGGGGGAGCAGGGCGCTCGCTCGCATGCTCGGGCATTCCATTTCCATGCATGCGCATATGCTCCCGCATGCACTCTTTCTCGTGGTTGACCGACAGATGGGAGTTATAAAGAGTGGCGCGGTGCTCTGATGGATCAGTAAAAACCGGCTTCGCAGTTTCAGACGTCGAGGGACAGTATGAGCTACACCGAGAAAAAAAGAGAGAAGGAAAACATGAAGTAGTGTGCGTTGCCAAACCTAAACATGTTTGTTTTTTAGGAGAATCAAAAATCTTTATTGAGGATAATCAAAAAGTGACCCACCAACACCAATCCACCAGTACATGCTCGTAGGTCGCAAGCCAGAGCTAAATGGGCCAGATCAAACGGTCTGAGCCGTCTTTGCCACCATAACGAAAAGCCCACATTTTGAAAACTTTCCACAATAATACATGAGATGCAACAAGCATGAATGTAATCGATATTAAGACCCTTTTTGGTAGGGCTTTGCCTTCTTAAGAAATGATGAAGCCATGAAAAACCACATTTTTATGGCTTCGATTTCATCACTTTTTGCTTGGGTTTATGATCCAAGAAACCACATAAAGCCAAAGTTGAAGCCCTCTGACCTAAATATGTGTTGCTGGTTGAATTTTTTTGTCAATGGTAACTAGAAATTTTTTAAATACAATTAGCCATTAATTGGAATGTTTTTGGGGTTCATTTATTTTTTTTGGATATTTTATTTTTTAGAGCTAAATCTAATTTTTGGAAGTTTCTAGAGACATTTCACGAGACTAAACATTCTATTTTTACTGAAGGAAGTGTTATGAGAGAAGATGGTGTGTTTGAGGATATGGAAGAAGAACTGGAATGGTTTGATGAACCTCCTAGCTTCAACGACCTTTGTGTCCGTTTGAATGCAAAGTTTGGTGGTGATTTCACACCGAAGGGGAGGTTTGATACTGGAAAGACTAGGGCACACTATGTTCTCATGCTCTTGCATGACCCTGCTCACTGGTCCCGCTACACTAGGGTGCTCCAAGGTTCCAATGTGCCTATGGCTGAGGTGGTGGTGGAGAATGGGTACAGGATGTAGGGTGTCTAGGACGGGCCTTCCATTGACGGTGTTGGAGGCAATGAGCAAGAATTGGGGGTCGAAGGGGAAGCAGCTCAGGGTAACATGGATTTAGACGGTCAGTTGACACATGAGCAGTTTCATTCAAGTCAAGTAGGCTGTATAAGCAATGATTTCGATATGAACGAGTTCGAACTGGAAGAAGAGGAGCAAGGGGAGGAGGACAGGGTCAGTGATGTAGTTAACAGTGATTCGGACAATTCAGATGGTGACCAGGGAGATAGCCATGCTATGCCCACACTGGTTGATGCCATGCCAGTACATGTTCATGGTATGCCATTACCAGTACCAACTGAGGTTTTGCATGTTATCCAGGCTCAGGGTAGACTAGTCACATATTTGCCAGCAGATGATACCCTCTATGATTCATGGGGTAGAATTAGCGAAGCGCAGCAGTATGTTCTAGCACCACCTTATACAACAACTAAGCTTGAGCAACTAAGGTCGATGAACGTACCTTTCAGGGGCATTCCTAACTATAGGGATGTCAGCATGACGGATATGGCAGTTTGTGACACCGGTCTCTAGATGTGTAGGAATTCATTATATGACCATGAGAAAGAAACCCTTAGGAAGGGGATGATATTCAATACAATGTCAGAGATGAAGCTCTTCCTTCAGGACTATGTTGTGTATCACCAAAGGCCGTACAACGTCACTCATTTGGATCAGGAGTTGAGGTACCACGTGATATGCAAAAACGGTTGCATGTGGAGGTTAAATGCATGAAAGAGACAGAGTGATGGCAAGTGGAGGATAAGTAAAGTTGTTGAACCCCACACTTGCCTAACAAATAGGGGGAAGGAAAATCATCATCAGCTCACTACACGTTACCTTGCCCGTCGTATATTGGGGCTCATTGATGACAATAACAACATTTTGGTGTCTTCTTTACAACACTCCATATCTAGATTCGTTAAGTACGATGTGAAGTATGGAAAGGATTGGCGTGCTAAGCAAATTGCCCTGGCGATTCATTGGGGTAGTTGGGAGAAAGCGTACAACAGGGTGCCCCGCATCTTATATGCAATGCATTACTACAACCCTGGCTTGAAATGGTTTGTGGACACCGAAGGGATGTGTTTTTGGGACCTGTTGAGGCATGTCCTCTATCGTGTGTTCTGGTCATTCGCGCAAACGGAAACATGCATTCCAATTTTGTCGGCCAGTCGTACTTGTTGATGGCACTTTCCTGACAGGAAAGTACATGGGCACCTTGATATTGGCTGCTGCTATTGATCCTGAGGACCTAGATAGTACCCATGGCATTTGCTTTGGCAAGAGGGAGAGAAGAATGAATCGTGGTCATGGTTCATGCAACTTCTATGTGTACAAGTGCTTGGCCCATCTCAGCACTATATGTTTGATCTCAGACCATCACCTAGGGCTTCTTAATGCTATAGCTGAGCATATATAGATGGGTTCCTGCCTCTAGTGCATAGATGGTGCATGAGACACTTTGCCGCTAATTTCTGGTGGCGTCAGAGGAAGCAGGAGGTATGTGACAAGGTAAAGGCTCAATTTTGTGTACTTACAGAGCACCAGTTCAAGGAGACAAAGAGAGAACTAGACAAGATGCTAAATGAAGCAGGAAAGGCCTAGTTAGAGAGAACTAGACAAAGAGAGAACTGGTGGATGGAGGAAGCAGGAAACCCCATCGGGCCATGCCTGGCACGGGCCCGTGCCGGGCCGGGCCGGGCTGGCCCGTTGGACATCTACAGTGGGTCCTAATTCATAGCCATGCCACCCGAAGTTGCCGTGCCATGACACCAGCTAACACCCTGACACTGTGCCTTTCTCCCCGATGCGCCACTCCCTACAAGTTTTCTGCAATGAAAAGTTCAGGGTTTCTACAGAAAAACTTGCAAAGAAGATACACGATTTATCAGAATATATCACCCATTGCAAACATAATATTACTAAACACATGCTATGCGGATAACAAGACAGGATCCTCAGCAGCACACACATTCTAGAATCTACTTAACTGCAACCATGAACTAGAAGTATAGGGCGTGATTGGTTGCTTCGGTGAGGGGGAGTCAGGATGGAGAGCCGGTCTAGTATGATGAGATGCATGCTTAAACCGTGCACTCAGTCAGTGTTTGGTTGTCTTTGTTGTTGCTCTAGTATGAGATGGCATCTTGTTTGGTAGCATGCATGGATGTGAGTTTTGAGTGTATGACACATGGGTCCCTAGGCCATGCGTCGCACCACACTATCTTGGCTCGCATGGGAAGCCCAATTTCTAGGTACGCTGTGAGCCTGCACCCGAGACCTCAAATGCACGGTCCGGTGCATCGATTTCATTCGGCACAGGGAACCAAACACAGAGATAGTGCATGACATGGTGCCAAATGACGCTTTGGATGGCTCCATCAGGGCTACCAATCACGCCCATACTGAACCATTTGTACAAGCACAGGCGTCTGGACTGTCCCGGGGCGCTAGCAAGCTCGGAAAAAAATTGCATGCATACAGTATGCACTAGCCATCCTTGCATACATGTTGTGGATGAATGCCAAATGTCCTCACCTCATGATCCAACAACACATATCAGGCTGCCTTTTGAGAGACTACATGGGCCAACTGAATTAGTGTAGATAAACAAAGAAGGACCACGAACGTTTGATTATTTTGTTTGTACAAGTGGTAGATCAGGAGCCATATGCAGTGGAGCTTCGGACAGAGAGGGGGGGAGCAGGGAGCTCGCTTGCTTGCTTGGGCATTCCATTTCCATGCATGCGCATATGCTCCCTGCATGCACTCTTTCTCGCGGTTGACCAACATATGGGAGTTATAAAGAGTGTCGCGGTGCTCTGATCGATCAGTAAAAACTGGCTTCGCATTTTCAGACAGTCGAGGGACAGTATGAGCTACGTCGAGAGAAAAAAAGAGAGGGAAAACACGGAGTAGTGTGCGTTGCCAAACCTAAACATGTTTGGGTTTTAGGAGAATAAAAAATCTTCATTGAGGATAATAAAAAAGTGACCCATGAACACCAATCCACCGTAGGTCGCAAGCCAGAGCTAAATGGGACAGATCAAACGGTCGGAGCCGTCTTTGCCGCCATAACGAAAAAGCCCACATTTTGAAAACTTTCCATAATAATACATGAGATGCAACAAGCATGAATGCAATCGATATTAAGACCCTCTTTGGTAGGGCTTTGCCTTCTTAAGAAATGATGAAGCCATGAAAAGCCACATTTTTATGGCGTCGGTTTCATCACTTTTTGCTTGGGTTTATGATCCAAGAAACCACATAAAGCCAAAGTTCAAGCCCTCTGACCTAAATATGCGTTGCTGGTTAAAATTCTTTTTTTGTCAATGATAACTAGAAATTTTTTAAATACAATTAGCCATTAATTGGAATGTTTTTGGGGTTCATTTATTTTTTTGGATATTTTCTATTTTTAGAGCTAAATCTAATTTTTTGAAGTTTCTAGAGACATTTCATGAGACTAAACATTCTATTTGTCGGCAAGGTTTATTGCATGCGATGACGCCTAAGTGGCTAATGAAATAATTAAATAGGGAGGGACCAAGGCCCAGCCACTACTAGAAACACAACCTATGCCGACAGGGAAGTATAATAGCCGACGGGCAGTTGGGGAAACCGTGAATGGCCAATAGTTAACCTATTATCGACGGTTACAAGCTTTCCCGTCGGTCTTTGTTAACCGTGAAGCCTAATGGCACATGGACAAAACTGAGGGGAAAATATTGTGTTAGTAAGGATGATAGATTGGTTATCTTCAAGTGGTTCAAGCAACTGAAGTTCCCAGATCGCTTTGCTGCTAATTTAAGTAAATCTGTAAAGTTGGATAAGCAGAAATTTATTGGTATAAAAAGCCATGACTTACGCATAATCATCGAGCGCCTACTACCAGTTACACTTAGGGGTTTCATCCCTGAGAAGGAATGGAAGGATATATCAGAACTGTGTTTTTTTATCGACAAATATGTGCCAAAGAAATTGATCTAGAGAGAATGCGTGAACTTGAGAAGGAGATTTCGGTTCTTCTATGCAAGCTAGAGAAAATGTTCCCACTAGGGTTCTTTAATGTAATGCAACATCTAATTGTGCATCTTCCATATGAGGCAAGGGTTGGCGGACCTATGGCATTTCGCTGGATGTACCAACATGAGAGGTAATTATTAATTTTTCTAAATAAGTTAGTTCGGCTTGATTCAAATTTTCTTGTTATTATATCACTAAACATTGTAGTAATATTTTGCTAGGTACATGCATGACCTAGGCCTGAAAGTGTAGAACAAAGCTAGAGTTGAGGGTTCTATTGTAGAGGCTAAGATTGTGAAAGAGATAACTGACTTTTTTCTAGATATTTTGCTGACCATGTTTGTACTAGATGGAAAAAGGTTGATAGATACAACAGTAGTGGAACACACGTGAAGAATGATGGCTACACTTTAGATGTTTTCCAATATCAAGGCACCCTTCATGGTTTTGGTGAATTGATGAAACCCTAAGTGCTAACCTAGTTTATCAAGTGATTATGAGATAGGTAGCACACTCCAAGTTGCGAAGCAAACAAAGAATCATAGCATGATGAAGATGATGCCATGATGATGATCAAGTGCTTGGACTTGGAAAGAAGAAAGAGAAAAACAAAAAGCTCAAGGCAAAGGTATAAACCATAGGAGCTATTTTGTTTTAGTGATCAAGACACTTATTGAGTGTGATCACATTTAGGTTTGATAGTCGTACTATTAAGAGGGGTGAAACTCATATCGGAATGCGGTTATCAAAGTGCCACTAGATGCTCTAACTCATTGCATATGCATTTAGGATCTAGTGAAGAACTAACACCCTTGAAAATGTTTGTGAAAAATATGGTAACACATGTGCACAAGGTGATACACTTGGTGGTTGGCACATTTGAGCAAGGGTGAAGAAGTTAGAGGTGAAATGGAGTTGGTCGCAATGATGCTGGCATCGGTCAACTGACCGGACATTGGGTCGCTCTACGACCGGATGCTGAAGGGCTGCGTCTGGTCATGTTGTCGGTCGGCACAGTGATTAGGGTTAAGCACCGGACGCTGGGCTGTGTCCGATCAAGCATGACTGGACGCGTTCGGTCGGCAGAAACTCGTTTTGGACCCTTACTATAAACGACCGGACGCTGAGGGTTCAGCGTCCGGTGAACTCTGTCAGAGCGTCCGGTCAACATGTCGACCATTGACATCAAATGTTCCCTGTTGAACGCAAGAGACACGTGGCAGCCATTGGGCGACCAAACGCTGAGGAGTAGCGTCCGGTCACCCCGATCAGTGCCCAGTGAAGGGGTACAATGGCTCTATTTCATGGGGGCTTCTATTTAAGCCCCATGGCCGGTTCAAACTCACTCTCTTGACCATTTGCATTGACATAGCAACCTTGTGAGCTTAACCAAAGCCCTCCCACTCATCTCCATCATTGATTCATCATCATAGTGAGATTGGGAGTGATCCAAGTGCATTGTTTGAGTGATTACATCTAGAGGCACTTGGTGTTCGTGTTTCGCTGTGGATTTTGCTTGTTACTCTTGGTGGTTGCTGCCACCTAGATGGCTTGGAGCAGCGAGGATCATTGAGCGGAGGGTGGTGATTGTCTCCGGCTCCGATCGTGGTGATTGTGAGGGGTTCTTGACCTTTCCCCGGCGGAGAGCCAAAATGTACTCTAGTGGATTGCTCATGGCTTGTGTGATCCTCATCTTGTGTTGGTTGTGTGGCACCCTATTGAGGGTTTGGCGTGTGAAGCCAATTAGCGCGTGAACCTCCAAGTGAGTGAATCGCCACAACAAGGAGTAGCTTGCCGGCAAGCAAGTGAACCTCGGTAAAAAATCATTGTGTTCATCATTGATTCTGAGGTGATTGGTCTTCATTGTTATTCACCATTGTGATTGATTAGTTTCTTCATCTACACGACGGTATAACCTTCTTGATCACTCTCTTTACTTTACCGCAAACTAGTTGACAAGCTCTTTAGTGTAGCTAGTTGTGAGAGCTTGCTTGCTTGCTTGGTGTGGCTCTTTAGTTAGCCTTTGAGAGCACACTAACATAGGGTAGTGTCATAGCTATTGTGTGAATAGATACTATCTAAACTAGAATTGTGATAGGTGGCTTGCATTTTGAGTAGGCTAGCGCAACACTTGCTTCGCCTCATAATTATCTAACCATTTTGTTAAGTGTTGTTGTAGAAATTTTTATTAGGCTATTCACCCTCCCTCTAGCCATTAGGACCTTTCAAGTGGTATCGGAGCTGAGGTCACCATTATTTGAGGCTTAACAACCTTCGGTGTTAAAATGGCTCAAATCAACAACACCAAGAAACCACCCTAATTTGTTGGCACAAATTATCCTTATTGGAAGTCAAAGATGACCACACACATCAAGTCAATCAATAGAAAGGTGTGAAAGGTGGTAGAAACCAAAATTGAGATTGGTAATCCAGAGAATCCCACCACGGCCGAAGAAGTGCTTCTCCAAAACAATGACATTGCTCTAAGTGCTATTCATGATGCAATTGATGAAAGAACATTTGAGCAAATCAAGAATATTGAGATGGCTCATGGGGCTTGGAAGAAATTGGAAGAATCATTTGAGGGCACTCAAGCCATGAAGGGTGCAAAGGCTTACATTCTCAAGGAGAAGTTTGCAAGCTTCAAGATGAAGGAGGATGAGAGTGTGCCAGAGATGTTTCATAGGCTTCAAGTGCTTATCAATGATCTCAAAGCACTTGGAGAAGAGGTGAAGGACAAGGACTTCTCCCACAAGTTCTTGAGATGCTTACCTTCAAGATTTGGCATATTGGTCACAATTCTAGTGAGGAGTGGTTTGGACACCATGACACCAAACCAAGTGTTGGGAGACATCATGACCGATGATACATATAGAGATGAAGATGAGAAGGAAGAAAAGAAGGAGAAGAAAGATGAGAAGAAGGATGAGAAGAAGAGTGTGGCATTCAAGGCCACATCATCCAAGGGCAAATCTAAGCAAAAAACATCAAGTGAAGAAGATGAATCATGGGATAATGATGATGATGAGAAGATGGCTCTATTTGTCAAGAGATTTGGCAAGTTCATGGTGAAGAAGGGCTACCGTGCTAGAAGAAAGAAGTCTTCATCTAAGAACAAAGAAGAGTCAAGAAGGTGCTTCAAGTGTGGAAGCAAAGATCATCTTGTTGCTCAATGCCTATATAATAGTGACAATGATGATGACAACAAGAAGAACAAGAAGAAGGACAAGAAGGAAAAGAAAGAGAAGAAGGACAAGATGGCATTCAAGAAGAAGGGTGGTTCATATGTAGTCACTTGGGGTAGTGATGCTTCCGCAAGTGATGATGATGATGATAGTGATGATAACAAGACCACCAAGAAGAAGGTTCTTGCAAGCATTGCCATCAATGACAAGCCTTCTCTCTTCGAATCTTCATCATGCTTCATGGCTAAGGCCACTAAGGTACAATCTTGTGATGATGAAAGCGATGAAGAATATGATGATGATAATGAACATGAAAATGAAAATGATAGTGATAGTGATAATGATGAACCTACTAAGGATGAATTATTTGACATGCTAGAAGCTGCTAAAGAACACTTTGACATTAAGAGAAGGGAATGCAAGAGCTTGAATAAGGAGGTAAAAGCCCTTAAGCAAACCCTTGATGAGCTCAAAGCAACTCATGAGAAGCTAGAGGAAGCCCATGAGAAGCTTGGCAATGCTCACAAAAAGCTTGAAAAGGCTCATTCTACTTTGCTTAATGAACAAGATAAAAAGAAGCATGTTGAAACTTGTGATGTAGGTGTAACTTGTGATTTAATTGATGCATCACTATCTATACCTATCATTGTTGCTCCTACTAATCCTTCTTGTAGCACTTCTACTTCTACCTCATCTAGTAGTGATGGTCTCACTTGTGATGCCTCACTAGTGGTTGAGAATGAGAACCTCAAGAAGGAGGTCACTAAGCCCACTCACACCTTAGCTAAGGCTTATGGTGGTGAGGACCGCTTGCTTATGTGCTTGGATAGCCAAAGAGCTTCTCTCTACAAAGAGAGATTGGGCTATATCCCCAAGAAAGGCAAAGCGGTCCTTTGCTCCTCACAAGACTAGTTTTGTGAAGAACAACGATCGGTTTTGCACTAGTTGCAAGCAAGTGGGTCACAAAGAGCAAGAATGCAAAAACAAGAGCAAAAATGCTAATGTATCCTCTATTAAGCTTGATTCATGCTATATGCTTACTAAGGGTACAAATGGTGTGAAGGCTAAGTTCATTGGTAAACCATAGATGGGCTCAAAGAAGAAATCCATTTGGGTGCCAAAGAGCCTAGTGACTAACCTTCAAGGACACAGGCAAGTTTGGGTACCTAAAAAGAATTGATCTTCTTTTGTAGGTTAATTACAAAGTCCGGAGGAAGGCATTGGGTTCTTGATAGTGGGTGCACTCAACACATGACCGGTAATGCAAGAATGTTCAACTCAATCAACACCTAATGGCAATGATGGTTATGATAGTATCACATTTGGTGACAATGGCAAAGGCAAGGTCAAGGGGACTTGGTAAGATTGCAATATCCAATGAAATGAGCATATCCAATGTGTTGCTAGTAGAGAGCTTGAACTTCAATTTGCTATCCTGTGGCTCAATTGTGTGATCTTGGATTCAAATGCATATTTGGGGTAGATGATGTAGAAATCATAAGTGTAGATGGCTCTAACTTGATCTTCAAAGGCTTTAGATATGAGAATCTATACTTGGTTGATTTCAATGCTAGTGAAGCTAGATTATCTACATGCTTATTCACTAAGTCTAGCATGGGTTGGTTATGGCATAGAAGGCTTGGTCATGTTGGAATGAAACAATTGAATAGATTGGTTAAGCATGACTTGGTTAGAGGCTTGAAAGACATTGTGTTTGAGAAGGATAAGCTTTGTAGCTCTTGTCAAGCCGGCAAGCAAGTTGGAAACACCCATCCTAAGAAAAGCATGATGAGCACTAGTAAAGCATTTGAGTTATTGCACATGGATTTAGTTTGGGCCAACACGATACACTAGATACACATGGGTATTCTTTCTAGTGGACAAAAGTGATGTGTTTGCAACATTCAAATCATTTGTCAAAGGCATTCATAATGAGTTTGAAACAATCATCAAGAGAGTTAGAAGTGACAATGGTAGTGAGTTCAAGAACACTAGAATTGATGAGTTATGTGATGAATTTGGAATTAGACATCAATTCTCGGCCAAGTACACTTCTCAATCAAATGGCCTTGTTGAGAGGAAAAATAGAATACTCATTGATATGGCAAGGATCTATGCTTAGTAAGTACAATGTGAGTCAATCCTTTTGGGCCGAAGCTATCAACATGGCTTGCTATTGTAGCAACCGCCTCTATTGTCATCGATTGAAAGAAAAGACACCATATAAGCTCTTGAATGGTAGAAAGCCCAACATTGCATATTTTTGGGTCTTTGGTTGCAAATGCTATATCTTGAAGGATGGCACTAGATTGGGCAAGTTTGACAAGAAATATGATGAAGGATTCCTACTTGGCTATTCCACTATAAGCAAAGCATATAGAGTTTGGAATTTGGATAGTGGTACTCTTGAGGAAGTTCATGATGTTGAATTTGATGAAACCAAGGGTTCACAAGTAGAGAATGAGAACTTGGAAGATGTTAGAGGCATTCAACTTTCAAATGCCATGAAGAATATGGATATTGGTGAATTGAGGCCTAGGCAAGTGAATGATGATGAAGATGATCAAGTGCAAGTGCTCTCCAACTCAAATTTGCAAGATGATACAAATCAAGCTAGTACAAGTGGATCTCATGACAATGAACAAGATCAAGTAGCTAGTACATCATCTCAACCCAATGATCAAGCAAGTGCAAGCAATCAAGTTCCTAATCCTCCAACCAACCAATATTGCAAAAGATCATCCATTGGACACTATCATTGGTGATATTTCAAGAGGTGTACAAATGAGATCAAGATTGGCATCATTTTGTGAACACTTCTCATTTGTGTCATCTATTGAACCAAAGAAGATAGATGAAGCATCGAATGATGTTGATTGGGTGAATGCTATGCATGAAGAATTGAATAACTTCACAAGAAATCAAGTATAGGAAATTAGTAGAGAGACCAAAGGGACACAATGTGATTGGAACCAAATGGGTCTTTAGAAACAAGCAAGATCAAGATGGGATAGTTGTAAGGAACAAAGCAAGATTAGTAGCACAAGGCTATACTCAAGTTGAAGGTCTTGACTTTGGAGAAACATAGCCCCGGTTGCTAGATTGGAAGCAATTAAAATCTTGCTAGCCTATGCTTGTGCCCACAACATCAAGCTCTATCAAATGGATGTTAAGAGTGTATTTCTAAATGGTTACATCAATGAAGAAGTATATGTTGAGCAACCTCCCAGTTTTGAAGATGATAAGAAACCCAACCATGTGTATAAGTTGAAGAAGGCATTGTATGGCTTGAAGCAAGCACCTAGAGCATAGTATGAGAGATTGAGGGATTTCCTACTCTCTAAAGGGTTCACAATGGGCAAAGTTGACACCACTCTTTTCATCAAGAAGAATTGGAAAAGATCTATTTGTATTGCAAATCTATGTTGATGATATCATATTTGGATCAACAAATCAAGAATTTTGTGATGAGTTTGGAAAGATGATGGCTAATGAGTTTGAGATATCCATGATTAGAGAATCGAGTTACTTCCTTGGTCTTCAAATCAAGCAATTAAATAATGATACATTTGTGAGTCAAGGCAAGTACATCAAGGACATGATCAAGAAGTTTGGCATGATTGATAGCAAAGTCATTAGCACACCAATGGGAACAAATGACAACTTGGATAGTGATGCAAGTGGAAATATGGTGGATCAAAAATTGTATCGGTCTATGATTGGAAGCCTACTCTATGTGACCGCATTAAGGCCGGATGTCATGTTTAGTGTATGCATGTGTACAAGATTTTAAGCCTCACCAAGAGAAAGTCATTTGAAGGCTATAAAGAGGATATTGAGGTACTTGAAGCATACACCAAATGTTGGTTTGTGGTATCCCAAAGGAGCAAAGTTTGAGCTAGTTGGTTACTCCATCTCAGACTATGTGGGATGCATGGTTGAAAGGAAGAGCACCTCGGGCACATGTCAATTGTTGGGAAGATCACTTGTTTCATGGTCATCAAAGAAGCAAAATAGTGTTGCATTATCAACCGCCGAAGCCAAATACATATCCGCTGGTAGTTGTTGTGCACAAGTACTTTGGATGAATGCCACTTTGAGTGACTTTGGAATCAAGTTCAAGAAAGTGCCATTGCTATGTGACAATGAGAGTGCAATCAAGCTAACTAACAATCCGGTTCAACATGCAAGAACAAAGTACATTGATGTCTGCCACCATTTCATAAGAGATCACCAACAAAAAGGGGACATTTGCATTGAGAGTGTAGGCACCGAAGATCAACTTGCCGATATATTCACCAAGCCATTGGATGAGAAAAGGTTTTGCAAGCTAAGGAATGAGTTGAACATATTGGATTTCTCAAATATGTGTTGATGCACCCCTCCACTTATATGACATGCCTCTCCTTCAAGCAATCCAAGGTAAAAGTTGATTGGCATGCTAAGGACATGTTTAGTGCATCTAGTCACATTTTGAATTTTATTAGGACCTTTCAAGTGGTTCTATTTTATTAGGCTCATTCATGAAAATCAAATGATTTTGATGTCCATATGGTATCACTATTGCTTCTATGCTTGACTTGATCTAGTGGTAGCATATGACATGTTTATGGGCTTGTAAACCTAGTGTTTAATCTAGAATATGAGCTCTAAGTGTTTAACTCAACATGGTACAAGATAACCCTTATTTGGAGGTGTGAAGAAGCTTGTCCTTGGATCAAACCGAGTTAAATATCTTTGGCAAATGATCTAGATTGGACCAAATTTGGGAAAATGATCCTCACCCCATTGATTGACATTGATAATCTCGACCCTACAAGTAATACTATCTATATTTAGAACCTTTGTGGTCATTGATGACAAAGGGGAAGAGAAACAAAGATAGTAGTAAACATAGTGAAAAAGGGGGAGAAATATCATAAAGGGAGAGGAACATAAAGATATACTTGATGTATGACATAGGGGGAGAAAAGTAAAAAAGGAAAGGGATAAATTAAAATTTTGAGCACACAAGTAGGGGGAGCAAGCTCATGAACTTGTATGGTGCATTTCATATATTTGCTTGCATGGTACAAGTTTTAAAATTCAATATCTATGCTTGTATGGTGTATGCTAGTTGTCGGTTTGAATGATGAAATGAAAACTAGCATGCATAGGATATCTAGTGATTTCATTTCCAAATATTTCCAAGTGGTATTGAACTAACCATGGTGCTAAGGATGGTATATTGGTGCACTCCGATTGGTATCACGCTTCAAAGGTCCATCTTTTATACCTTAGCATCATTTGGTAGACATTGTCTCCTATATTTCCTATCTAAGCATATGTGCAAGCTACAATTCAAACTCTCAGCACATATGTAGGGGGAGCAATTGCTACCATTTGTAATTCATGAAACTTGTCCATATTCTTTTACAAACGGTAAATATGCTTGGACAAGCAACATGGATTCAATTGAATTTTAATTCATATCTTTGTATAAGGGTTGTCATCAATTACCAAAAAGGGGGAGATTGAAAGCTCTAGTTTGGTTTAGGTGAATTGATGAAACCCTAAGTGCTAACCTAGTTTATCAAGTGATTATGAGATAGGTAGCACACTCCAAGTTGCGAAGCAAACAAAGAATCATAGCATGATGAAGATGATGCCATGATGATGATCAAGTGCTTGGACTTGGAAAGAAGAAAGAGAAAAACAAAAAGCTCAAGGCAAAGGTATAAACCATAAGAGCTATTTTGTTTTAGTGATCAAGACACTTAGAGAGTGTGATCACATTTAGGTTTGATAGTTGTACTATTAAGAGGGGTGAAACTCATATCGGAATGCGGTTATCAAAGTGCCACTAGATGCTCTAACTCATTGCATATGCATTTAGGATCTAGTGGAGAACTAACACCCTTGAAAATGTTTGTGAAAAATATGCTAACACATGTGCACAAGGTGATACACTTGGTGGTTGGCATATTTGAGCAAGGGTGAAGTAGTTAGAGGTGAAATGGAGTTGGTCGCAATGATGCTGGCGTCGGTCAACTAACCGGACGCTGGGTCGCTCTGCGACCAGACGCTGAAGGGCTGCATCCGGTCATGTTGTCGGTCGGCACAATGATTAGGGTTAAGCACCGGACGCTGGGCTGTGTCCAGTCAAGCATGACCGGATGCGTCCGGTCGGCAAAAACTTGTTTTGGACCCTTACTATAAATGATCGGACGCTGAGGGTTCAGCGTCCGATCAACTCTGTCGGAGCGTCCGATCAACATGTCGACCGTTGAGATCAAACATTCCCTATTGAACGCAAGAGACACGTGGCCGCCATCGGGTGACCAGACGCTGAGGAGCAGCGTCCGATCAGTAGGACCGGAGCGTCCGATCACCCCGATTAGTGCCCAATGAAGGGGTACAATGGCTCTATTTTGTGGGGGCTTCTATTTAAGCTCCATGGCCGGTTCAAGCTCACTCTCTTGGCCATTTGCATTGACATAGCATCCTTGTGAGCTTAGCCAAAGCCCTCCCACTCATCTCCATCATTGATTCATCATCATAGTGAGATTGGGAGTGATCCAAGTGCATTGCTTGAGTGATTGCATCTAGAGGCACTTGGTGTTCGTGTTTCCCTGTGGATTTCGCTTGTTACTCTTGGTGGTTGCCGCCACCTAGATGGCTTGGAGCAGCGAGGATCGTTGAGCGAAGGGTGGTGATTGTCTCCGGCTCCGATCGTGGTGATTGTGAGGGGTTCTTGATCTTTCCCCGGTGGAGAGCCAAAATGTACTCTAGTGGATTGCTCGTGGCTTGTGTGATCCTCATCTTATGTTGGTTGTGCGGCAACCTATTGAGGGTTTGGAGTGTGAAGCCAATTAGCGCGTGAACCTCCAAGTGAGTGAATCGCCACAACAAGGAGTAGCTTGCCGGCAAGCAAGTGAACCTCGGTAAAAAATCATTGTGTTCATCATTGATTCCGAGGTGATTGGTCTTCATTGTTATTCATCCTTGTGATTCATTAGTTTCTTCATCTACACGGCGGTATAACCTTCTTGATCACTCTCTTTACTTTACCGCAAACTAATTGACAAGCTATTTAGTGTAGCTAGTTGTGAGAGCTTGCTTGCTTGGTTGGTGTGGCTCTTTAGTTAGCCTTTGAGAGCACACTAACATAGGGTAGTGTCATAGCTATTGTGTGAATAGATACTATCTAAACTAGAATTGTGATAGGTGGCTTGCATTTTGAGTAGGCTAGCGCAACACTTGCTTCGCCTCATAATTGTCTAACCATTTTGTTAAGTGTTGTTGTAGAAATTTTTATTAGGCTATTCACCCCCTCTAGCCATTAGGACCTTTCAGAGGTCCTTGACAAAATGATGATAGATGAATTTGTGGATTGGTTTAAGAAAACTATAAGGACATATTACCTTAGCCGTATTTCATGAACACATGTATATATATATATATATATATATATTCTAACAGACTTATTTATTTTTATAGTGTAGAAAGGATACCGATGCAGATGAAGACTTGTGGAATTTAGCCAATGGATGCAAATCTAGAGTACTATCATATAGCTCGTATGATGTTAATGGCTATAGGTTCAGGTCAGAGCAATATGAAAACTCCTGTGCAAAGCTGACCACAATGAACACAGGGGTTTGTTTGACATCATTCACCTCAGATGATCAACAACTTGACTATTATGGTGTAGTTGAGGACATTATCAAACTTTCTTTTAATGCTGGTAGAAAAATTGAAATGGTTCTCTTATAGTGCCGCTGGTTTGATCCAATTTCTGGTCTTAGATCTGAACCAAAATTAGGTTTGGTGGACGTCAAGCCATCTTCAAGGCTGGTGAATTTTGAACCCTTTGCCATGGCTCACCAAGCCACACTAGTATACTACTTACAGTACCCATCTCTAAGGCGTGATTTGTGTGATTGGTCTGTTGTTTACAAGATCCAAACAAGGACCTTAACCAACCTTGACACAGTAGATGCACATGAGCCACCTATTACAGATGTATTTTTCCAAGAAGATGAGCAGCAGGGAAGCTTCTCCATTGATGTTGATGGCTTGTTTGATGATGTAACTGTGTCTTCAGAGGCCTTGGATGATGTCCTTGATCCCCAAGATATTGAAACTATAGAAAAGCAAAACAACACTGAGGATCCATTGGATGACATTTCTTATCATGGGAGTAGTAGTGACGAAGAGCAACAAATAGTTGAAGAAAATAGCGACTTGGAAGACATTGACGAGGATGAGGAAACCATGGATGATTCCTTAGAATTTGATTATGATGATTATTGAATCCTTATTTTTAATATGTACATTAGCATCTTATTATTTATCTTTCATATTGAACTAGAAATATGTCTTCCCAATCTGAAATATGGTGCATCCTTGTTTGACTGATGATTTACTTCACTTATTTTACTTGTGTATCCCCTAATTTTATTGGTGCCTACTCGTTCTGTTTAATAAACATTTTATGCAACATACTTATTGCCGTGTATGAAGTAGGATGAGTGGCTGCTTGAAGCATAGACCTGTGTCATCATCAAGGTCAGTGTGTTCCACATCAGCTGCCGCAAGAGAAAATAATGGATTGGCTTCAGCAAGTCAGCAAGCTATTGAGAAAAAAATACTCGATCAAGGACTGATAATGGTGAAAGACTTCCATAAAGAGAGACCCACGATCAAGGCTATTGGAGAGTAAGTAACATTGTAGCTGCTTTAATTTGTATAATTATGTGTCCATATTATATCTATCGCTTGTGTATTAACATAGACTATTGTCTCAGTATTTTGTGTTCAAGTGTTCATTGTTCAGATTAATTTTTAGCAAGTACAGTTTGTCCATGATAGAGAATAATGTCATGTCATTAGTGCACTAGCTTGCTTGTAGATAGTTGGATGCACCAGCATATTTATTTAAAGAGCTTGCAAAGACTAAATAAAGAATGTTGTATTTTTAACTTTCCACATTTCTGTAAGGTAGGAGTTTTCAGTACTGACCGGTTCCATGATGTTTTGCTTACTTTAACATTTCACTTACTGTATTTTATATCTTTTATCTCTATATGATGATGTCGTTTGATTTAATATAAAACTATCAGGCACTGGGAAGTGCATCCTTATCAAAGTTCTCGCAAACCCCAACAGTAATTGGCGCTCTAGTTCGCGAGATGTATCCTGATTTTGTTGATACAATAAATGGGATGAAGCCAGTGCTAACATGGGAAGATTTCAAGAAGACTACCATAGCTGGGGTATCAACTGATAAGAGAGTATTGGAAGAGTTCTGGGTATGTGCTACATGTGCATAATAACTACAGCTTACTAACTAGCTTTGCTATTGTTTAAAAGTTATCTCAACTGCAACTTACTATAAATAATATGGCAGTGGCGTTTCAAGTGTCTTCCAGAAGATAGAGCTGAGGCAGATGCCTATCTTGGAGTTAAAATTTAAAAACATGGTGCCTAAGATGTTGAGTGAAGAGAAGCGGGCTATCACAAAGAAACTATATAAGGATGGTAATGTGCCCCCAGAAGATGTAGATGAATATGGAAATCGTTGGCCAACAAAAGAAGCACTTATATCTGTTAAACCAAGAGACTTTACAACTAATGAAGGTTGGGCTTTGCTATGTGAGCACTGGAGTACATCAAAATTTAGAAAGTCATCTTTAAAGGTAAAGCAAAATCGCCTAGCTGGAGATAATAACGTATACCATCGCAGTGGCTCAAGAAGCTTACCAGCAACACGCCAATGGCTGGTAAGAACCCAAACCAAAAAGTTGTGACTTCATAAACTACTGATGTACAATGTTCAATACATGTCAAAGCATACTTACACTTTAATTGCAGGCACTAAAAACTGGCGTTGACCTTGGAATTGGTGGCGCTTGACTGCATAATCATGAATTGAATCCAAGGACAAATGATGACAGGTTGTGCAACCAGAATGCTGCTGATAAATGGGTAAGTGTTGGATTATTTAGCTGATAGCTCTTGTAGTTGTCTTGTTACTGATCCTCAGCTTTTCTATGTTTTTTTGGAAAAGGCACAATATGAGGAAGGAATGGAAAAAAAGTATGGCACGAATTGGAAAATAGAGCATCCTAAATTAGATGCAAGTGTCATTTATGAGTGTGCAGGTAGAATGCCGCATGGTAAGCTAGGAATTGGTGATGGAGCAATTAGTATTGCTGAGAAGGAAGCAATCGAGACAAGGAAAAGAAGTGCACAACCATATGTTTCTGCTAAAGAGAAGCAACTTGAAAGGGAAAATCTGCTGTTGCGAAAAGAATATAGCAACCTTGAACATGTTGTGCGGGTAATTATTGTTAGAATAAATATATGCGTACAAATAAATACCTATGGCTAACCATAAAGTTTTAATAGGCACTTGTTGCTAAACAAGGAATGGACTTTGATGCATTAGCTCAGGAAACTGCAACTAGCTTGGTAAGTTTACCAGCTACCTCACAGAGCGTAAATTATTACAATGAACTCAAGCATCACTCTAGTTGATTAAGATTTGAATTTTATTTTTCCCACCTCAATTCAGTGCAAAACTGACCTTCAAAGTATAAACTAATATATGCATGACATGCAGCCTACTTCTGAATCTGATGTTGCATTCGCTAGAGAGCATGAGAAAATTGTTCCTAATCCATCTCATCATGTAAGTATTAAGTGTGTTCTAAATGTATCCGTGCCATACCTGAAATTATTGCAAAATCTATCTTATATATATTCAAGCTGGTTCATATGCTTATAAAAATAATTTTATAACTTCTGTAGGATAACATTGGTGGAGCAGGCTATAGTGGTGAGGAAAATATTGGTGGAGCAGACTATAGTGGTGAGGAAAATGAAGATGACATCTATGATTATGATGATGAAGGATACCATTCCCAAGATGATGGCCAAAATTACGAGAACAGTGGTGAAGACTTTTTCGATGATGATGCTTCCTGGTGATGAGAAGAGATTATATGCAACATATGCAGTGTGGCACTTTTAAGTATTTTTTCTTATGCCTTGTGAACAGCAGAGCAGTATCTTAGCCAAGTATTTTAATCTGAATATTAATTTATGTAATGTTGAAGAATGTTCTTAGAAACTTTCAGAATATCTAGACCGTACCTTTCAATATTAAAGAGCTGGTTATGAAATGTCATGAATTGTGAATGTTCAACATTTGTAATTGATCTTCCTGGTTACATATATTAATTATTTACGGCTATAAAAAATATCCCAAGCAATATTGGATGATGGATTATAATAAAACAACTTCATCTCTATATTGCCGATGGTTTAATAGTTTTAGCCGTGGGAAACCAAAACCTTCACATATATATTCTACCGAGAGTATTTAATTCCAGACGGTTAATAAACACCGTTGCTAATATGTTTCCCCGATGGGTTAAAAAAAACTGTCATGCAACAAATCCCTAACCGGATATGTTTCCCGATGGGTTTAAAAAAACTATCAAGCAACAAATCCCCGACTAGATATGTTTCCCGATAGGTTTAAAAAAACTGTCAAGCAACAAATCCCCGACCGGGAAACCCTCGGCAATTCATGTCGGACCAAAGGCCGAATGACATGTTTACCAACTAATTGCCGAGCGTCGACTGTCGGAAACATACAGTCAGCCATACAATAACTGACTACCGGTCGGTAAAAGTGGGAATGCCCGACGGGAGCTTCCCGACGGTATACGCTCGGCAATTGTACTTCCTGACGGTACAAATTAATGGCCGACGGTTTAATAACCGTCGGCCATTCTTGCGCCTCTAGTTGTGAGCTGTATTAGAATTTGATTAGAATAGGTAGACAAGGGTTATGGGCTCAATCGTGATCACGCTTATTAGCGTTTTGTAAACCCCTTGTATATATGAGGGAGAATTAACAATGAAAGACAAGCAAGATTAGGTTTAAACACTTTTATTTCTCTCTCTCTCTCAGCCGCTGCCCTCTCTCTCACGCCCGCCACCGCTCTTCTCGCCGCTGCTCGCTGGTGCCAGCCGCGTCTGCCCTTGCCAGCTGGTCGCTGGCCTCGCTCCCCCCAGACCGACACCGGGCCTTGCCCAGCCGGCCGACGACAGCCGCCGCAGCCGCCGATCCAGGCATCCCAACCGGCCGCTAGCCTCGCTAACTGGCTCCCAATCGGCCCTCTGCCGGCCCCAACGTCCGGATAGAGATCGGACGTGTGACAAAAAGTCGTTGGGCTGCAGGCCAGCCAGGTGGAGAAAGCGGGCGTTGGGCGGAGTGGTGAGCCGATGGGACCCCGCTGGCCGTGGCAGGAGGAAGACGGCCGTAGTTTGGCAAGGGAAAGGTGAGGGAGGCACAAGAATAGCCTGGCGATGCCGGGTCAGTGCGGCAGGCCGGGGCATGGGGCTGAACACGGCAGCCAGGAGGCCGCCGATGTTAGGGCAAGCATGTGGGAGGCGGGGGCGACAACCATAGCCATCATCTCGTAGTGACGAGAGACGGACGTTGAAGGTGATTTGTCGGTGCTAGGATAGATCGGAATGCTGGAATCGATCGCCCGGAGGACAAGCTGTTTTTAGTAGGCATCTGAGATTTAGCACATGTGCAAGTGAGCACTATAAAGTCAATTGTCTTTGCTATTAGAAGTGCAACTGATACCACTGTTACATAACGGGGCACGCTTTAGTATAGACAAGCCTTTGTTAAACGACATCTACAATATAAGAAAATGATTTTTCAGGTGCCATTAATTATGAGTGATTTATTCAAGATTTTTCAGGCCCCGTTCATGAGTGGCTTCTTCATGTCCCATGCAGGCGAGACGGGACACCTTGACGTCCGCCCTCCCGTTGTTGAACACGTAGAGGTGAGCTTTCTTGCCGATGGCGAGCGACGGGTAGACCCTGGAGAGGATGCACGTCTTGCCCCCGGCTCCAAAGCTCTCAACAACCGACCGGTCGATCTGCAGGAAAAAGTAATCGCCACAGCTGAGAAAACATAAACGGCGGACTTGTGACATGAAACTTGTTGTTTACTTTGTATTACTACGCATACCAAGCTTCTCAGTGATATCTTTCCATTTGAAATGTCCATGTCCACAAAACCTGCAAACGTCGGGCGGTACAGGTTTGGGTTCAGAGACGACCTGTGCGAGCAACAAAAGGAAACCAGTGCAAGTCAGTGCAGTCAAGTAGTACATGTACGTGTAACCACAGCAGCTGCATCTGCATGGATGCTCTGCTATTTGTAGGTGAACACACACGAAAAGCTCATGGCTGGTGGCCACAGCCGGGAGATTGATGCCGGTGTGCGCGCACTTACTTGGTAGGGTCGGTGCACATGAGCACGACGGGCTTGTTGCTGCCGGCGGCCTTGAACACCCTGAAGAACACCGCGGTCCTCTCCTTCAGGTTGGCGGAGGCCAGCACCCACAGGCCGAACGGGCCCACGCCGCCCTTCACGTCGGCGCGCTTGACGCCGCACAGATTCTCCGCGTCGTAGGCGAGCGCCGGGTCCAGCGGCTCGGCACCAGCCAGGGCCGACGACGACACCTCGAAGCTCACCTCCACGTCCGCCTGCAGCCGAATAGGAAGCTCCGTGAAATTCTGTGGACTGTGGGCAACAGATGCACAAGGCGAGAAACGGCAACGGTACCTGTGCCGTTTGTATCCCGGTAACCTGGACGTGGTGTCCTGGCTTGATTACCCTGTTCATGAGAGTGACGGACTTGCCTCTGAGCACCTCCACCTCCTCGATGGGCCACTGCAGCAGCTGCTTCCCGCTGGGGTCCAGCCACACCGTCCTCGGAATCGCCTGAATTCCGGCCCACCCTTTGGCCACGTCGTCGGCGGTGGTGTCCGACTCGTTGGCCCATCCCCAGAGGATCCGGCGCCGCTTCGCCGGGTCGTAGAACGTCTTGGACGCGTAGAAGTTGCCGTAGTCGTACCGCAGGCGGTGCTCGTCGCCGGCGGGGTCATCCGACACGTACCGCTCGGCCTTCCGGTCGTACGTGCCGACGGTGTAGTAGTCGTACCGCCGCAGGTCGAGGCTGTTCTTGAGCACGTGCTTCACCCGCGGGCCGGACGACACGGAGGTCTCGAGCCCCACGCGCCGGCCGTCCGTGCTCACCGGGTAGAAGTCCGGGCACTCCCACATCCCCGTGGCCGCCGAGTGCAGCGGGCGCCGCACCCGCGTCCACCGCCTGAAGTCGCGGCTCCGGTACACGTACGCCACGCCCCGGGCGGCGGTGGCCCCCGTCACGCTGCCGATGAGTAGCCGCCAGTGGCCGTCGCCGTCGGCGGCGCGCCAGGCCGTGGTCGGGTCGCGGAACTGCGTTGCGTTGATGCCGCTTTTTATTGCGGCACGATGATGGGGTTGTAGGACGGCTTCGCCCACTCGCGGAGCAGCGGGTCGGACTTGTTCTTTGGGTAGGCCACGTTCTGGACCTGGTAGTTGATGTTGGGGCGGTTGATGCCCGTGTACATGATCACCGGACTGCCGTCGGGGAGCACGGTCGCCGAGCCGGACCAGCAGCCGTACCTGTCGGACGGGATGCTAGGTCTGAGGGCCGTCTAGTGCCACCCAGTGGATGAGATCTCGCGACACAGAGTGCGCCCATACAATGTTGTTCCACACGGCGCCCTTAGGATTGTACTGGTAGAAGAAATGGTACCACCCTTTGTAGTACATGGGCGCTGCATGCAGTTTCGTCAATCGAAAACCGAGTCCGTAAGTTCTAGTAGTATTTACTTTCTTTCCGCTTAATACTAGAGCACCAATCGAAATAAATCTGGAAATATGGATGCATGATAGCAGGAAAATAAAAAGGGTGGGAAATCGACTTACCGTTGGGATCTGCCGTTGCAAAGTTAGGCCGCCGATCGATGCAATCAGAGTGGAGAGCACAACACACCGAAAAGATTAGAAGATGAGTTAGAGCCAAACCTTGAGAGCTGACAACAAACATTGTTACTAAATTAAGCAGTAAATGGTTGCTCTACCAGACAACAACATTCAGATCGAGCATAGTAGAACGTACTAACACTGGCCACTATATGACTCTAGTGCTAACACATGAACACAGTTTTTGCACTAAAACAATTGTTGACGCATAGTACGTACTTAAAGTTGATTTTGCTGGGCTGACCCTTTAAGCATTAAGCATTTTTTTAACTCTCGTAATGTCTGTCATAACTATATAGTTAAGGCTACAAGTGATAAATCAAAACCCTGAACAAGCCTATTACTAGCCTCTCTTATTTCAGGAGACGCATGCTCAACATATATCACCTTCAAAAAGTTGGCTGGTTGATTAGTTAGTAGCTTTACATTACCATTGATCCAGTTCTTGGCGGGATGGAAGTGGTACCTCACTACTACAAAAAGCATTTTTAGGGGCGGCTGATAATCCTTTGTAGGGGCGGTTTGGCCAGCCGCCCCTACCGAACCGTCTCTACAAATCATACATTTGTAGGGGCGGTTGGTGATTGAGCCGCCCCTACAAATAGATTTGTAGGGGCGGCTGGTATTACGAACCGCCCCTACAAATCTATTTGTAGGGGCGGCTGTAGTGCCAGCCGCCTCTATAATACCTATTTGTAGGGGCGGTTCAATCTAGAACCGCCCCTACAGTACGTTTTCCCGCCAAAAAAAATTTAAATTTACAATTCAAATTCGACCAGAACTGTTTGTTTCTGCGTATTCCATCCAGCATCCGCGTTGCCGAACGCCCCGCGACCAACGTTCCGAACCGCGTTCGCGTTGCCGAACGCCACGCGACCAACGTTCCGAACGCGACAACAAGCACAATAGTATTATATAAAATACAATTACAAGTCCAATTCGTAATGATATATATATACAATCCATCATTAAATATACAAATTTCATACACATTGTTATCAACGTCCTAGAGCTAGCCTTTCAGTCTCACGAAGGTGTTGGTACTGAGGATTTGTACCTAAGTCAGACTCTCGATCATGGTAGGCGCCTCTGACGTGTACAATCTGATCCAATATGAAGTTGCAAAGGTCGCCGACGAGCTCTAAGAGTTGGTCATCCTTGTATGGGTCTCTTTTCATTCCTTTCTCTTCTCTCCACTACAAGAAAACAAGTTTCAGTTTAGTATTTCATACCATTTATGAAGTTTTTATACTACGGGTGAAGAGGTTCAAACTTACCCTTAAAGGGTGTCTCCTGTAGGCACTGGTGTTACTCATCATAGAACATATATAGTATCCACAATGTACACTCCCAGGCCTCTGCTTGGGGCACTGTGTGTTTTGCATATGAAAATATTAGGTAATGCTTTTGACAGCCATGTAACGGAGTACTGAAGAAGTAAGTTACACTTACCGCACATAGTGTTTTTATAGCCAGCTTTTCCTTCCTCGCTGGATCATGCCTTCCGTGATGATGAGAGACATAGAACCTAAATGCCCTGTTCGAATTATTTTAGCAAATACAACTTGTTAGTATACATAAGTGAACGTTACAAGTATGTATACAGACATATAAGCTAATGAGGATTGTCGATATGTATACGTCTTGAGAATCGATATGAAGTCTTTGTATGTCGCCGGGTCCTTATCTATTGAATCAAAGACCCATGCCATGCTCTTCCCGACATCGACGGCTATACAAATCCAGTGGTTGCTGCATGGATTTATTCATAGAACTAGATAAGCTCTTTTACATCGAATAAAATATATCGAACATAGCTTTAAGTTATAGTTGAACTTACTCGAAGTTGTATGGTAGCCATATAGTAGAGTGTTGTTGGAGATTTTTGAAAGCCAGAGCAATGTATGCCGCAACCTTAAGGGACTCTTCCCTTAGCTTCGCACTACGGATGCGCTCTTTCTCCCGAAGAGTCTTTGCAGCTGCTAGCTCTTTGGCATCTAGTGTCCACCGTTTAGGGTAATTAAAATTTGTTTGGGCTATAGCTTGAGGGTCTACATACCCGGCTTTCACACTTGGCATTTGTTTGACAATGTGCACTTGCATTCTACAAATCATGGCGTGGGTTAGTTATAACAAAATTCAAAGATTACATTCATATCATATCGGGAGGACAAGGACTTACAAGCACCACGTGCGAATTAGATTCATCTCCATTTCTCCCAGGTGAAAGCATGTGTGCATGTCATTGAAGTCAAAGACAATTTTCCCGGCTGGGCTTCCAAATGTGCCGATGGGAAAGCATGCTTGTATGATATCTATGCTCGTTGGGAGAACACGCAAGTACCAATCATGGAACCTTCTCATTCCAAGTGGTAGGCGCTGGATGTCCCGGTTTGGTAGGAAGGGCTTACCTCTTTCATATTTTTTCGGGTAATCCTTTGACCATTCGATGGCATCAACATTTGGATACTGCTTTGCAATTTGGTGAAGTTTGCTACTGACGGCCTCCTCAGAACCCCGTGATGGGACTTTTTTAACTTGGTTTTCAGGCTTGAACTGATCATGGGAATACCACTTGGACACCGACGAGACATCTTTGATCGGAACATAAACTGGCCTTATGTGGATTGGAATCTTCTTTCGGAGTTCCCATTCAGGCACGTTCTCATCTTCTTGTGCATCACCTTCTTCAGGAGGCACTCGTTGTTCATGTATCAGTTGTGCTTGTTGAGAAGACTGTGGCATCTCATGATGCACTTGCCCGATACGAGCTGGAGAAGGTTGTGGCATCTCATCAGGCACATGCTCGATAGGAGGTGGGGAAGAATGTGGCATCTCAGGAATGTGGGGGTCACGAGACGGTGAAAATATCTCCTCGGCCTCAACAACTCGCTCCAAATTTGGGAGAGGGGGAGGCGGCGAAGAAGCAGTCAATATAATGTCCCGTTTGTGCCAGAGGATGAACTGCCCCATAACGTCTCCGAGTAACACCAGCCCCTCAGGAGTTGCGTAGTCTATCCTCCACTGCATGAACTCGGGCTTCACTGTATGCACCTCGACCCTAGTGTAGTCCGGCGGTATGTTATTATTGTGGTGTAAGCCACCGGGAGGATGTGCAACACCCGTTGCCACCTCCATCACAGTGTTCTGCCGGCCGCTGAGAAACACCAAGGTGCAACTAGTAGGTTCCCGTATGAGATCGACTGAGGTTATGGCTGCAGTGGAACCTTGGCTGCTAGGAACTTTCGGAGGGCTGCCAACTAATGCCAGTTCTCCCGGTGGCGTCACTAATATACGTGGCTCCATAGACATTCCTTGCTCCTCCAGCGCCTTCGCAACTAGAGCCTTCACTTGGAGCTCAAGACTAGTCTCCCGGTCTCGGTCATGTTTCTTGTACATGTGCCTGTCCTCTTCGAATCCTTGCTTCCAAGTCATCCTTTTCCCTAGCCCCCTGGTGCGGCCTGTGTGCTCCTTGTTTCCCAAGCCAAGGCTAAGCTCGTCCCTCTCTCTGGAAGGATTGAATGAGCCCTTCTCTTTGTCTTCAGCATATTTCAGTATCCTTGATACCGCCTCTTGGGTCTCCGGCTTATCAAACTTAAGATTACTGCCGGATGGTTCTGTACTCCTCGCATATATCCAGTTCCTTGAGCGTACCTTCAACTTCGTCACATCGATATTCCCAGCAGCTGCGGCCTCTTCATCCATCTTTCTAAACTGCTCTTCCTTGGCATAGTAGCCACCGGGGCCTAGATGATGGTGGTGTTTGTTCCTCTTCGCTAGCTCGGTGTTACGAGCACTGAGCTCCAATGCCTCCGCTGAAGTCTTTTGAGCCACGAGCTCCTCCCATTGACTAGGAGTTATTTTGCCAAACTCGTTGAAGGGAGTTAACCCCTTTTGGATATACTTCATGTTAAGCTCCGACCTCCAACGTCGCAATGACTCTCCCATCATCCTGATAGCATTTTTTTTACCAATTCGTGCTTACCCTCCGGAAATCTAAAATTGACCTTCAGCTACCTATCCCATAGTGCATTCTTTATGTTCTCTGGTACCTCTTTCCAATTAGGGATTGTTGGGTTCAATTTATCTCTTACTAGGGCCCCGATCGCATTACGGAATCGTCCTCTTAATTCCTTCGGCTCAAGGATCTCCCCTGCTGGCCCAACCTCCGTTATCACATAGCAAGCCTTATCTGGATATAGATTTCCTTTTCTATCCCCTCGTTTCCTCTTAGGCTTGGTAGTCGTGGTTGTGTCTTGAGTTTGTGGAGCAGAGACATCGTGATCCGTCTCTGTGGTTGTTGCCTCTGCTCTCCTTTCCTCTACTTCGTCTTGTCCAGCGAGATGTCGCGGACGTCGACGTCGTCTTTTCTGAGTTTCAGGAGGGACCTGTATATAGGATAGGTCAAAGTGTTAGCAGAGGTAACACAGCCAAAGCTTTAGCAAAATTTACAAGCTAAGGCTTCTTCCCTACCTCCTCGTTCGGGTCAAAATCCTTGTCCAAATCTTCCTTCGTTGGCCTCCTTCTTGCTTTAGGTGGGAAAGGATCCTCGGGACTTTCATATCCCTCTTCTGACTCATCATCCTCTTCTTCTTTGCCTTCAGCAGCCTCTCCTTCAGGGCCTTCCTCCTCGTCACACTCCTCCTGAGTAAGCATCACTTCTAGATCTTTTTCTACCTCGTTATCGAATTGTTCCTGAGTAAGCTGGTCCTCTAGTGCTTGCTCCTCAAGGGTTGGCTGCTCATCATGCTCGGTGCATCGAGCTGCACGGTCTGTTGTTCGTGACATTATTTCGCGCTTTGTTCTAAAAGATGCAAGAAAGTGTGCTTTAGGTACGCGAGAAGGTATAAGAAATCAAAAAGGTCTATAAACCAAAGTAGTCCTATAAAACAATAATATAAAAAAACAAGAAGTAGCAGTGGTAGAGGCCTCAGAAACATGTCAATCATCATCTGATCTTGAACTTGGAGCATCAAGGCATCATAACAGAGAAGAGAGGAGAAGGTAATGTAGGGGCGGCTGCTAATGATGCCAAGTTCCTCACAAGTTCTTGACCATCAGCTCATATTACATATAATGTATGGACTTGGACAATTTCATCATCGGCAAAACAAAGGAGAGGAGAGGAGAGGGGAGATTTGGCAAAAAAAAAGCAGGTGCTGCTTCCAAAACATAGAGGATAGGAAAGGTGGCAACAAATAAAGGAGAGGGGAGATTTGGCAAAAAAAGCAGGTGCTGCTTCCAAAACATAGAGGATAGGAAAGGTGGCAACAAATAAAGGAGTAGTAGTAGGAGTAGTAAGAGGAGGAGTAGGAGTAGTAAGAGAGGTGAGGAGAAGAGAGAAGAGAGGTCTGCACATTATTTAAATCAAAATAGGAGCAACTGCTGCTGCCAAACAAGAAAGAAGAGAGGAGAATAGAGAAGAGAGAAGAGAGGAGAAGATAGAAGAGAGGAGAAGAGAGGTGAGAGAAGAAAGAATAGAGGTCTGCACATTATTTAAATCAGAATAGCAGTAGCAGCTGCTGCTACCAAACAAGAATTGTTGGATAGCAACAAAAAAAAGTAGCAGCGTAGCTATTGCCATATAGGAGAGTAGTAGAAGCAGCGGCTATTGCAAATGACAGGGAATGAGTTCAAGCACTTAAGCAATAGAAAAACAGCAAGACATGTACTTACAATTACTTCATAGTGTAAGACATTATTTAACACCTAGTGACAAAAAAGTGCCAGACCTGACGTCAACTACAAATGAAGAAGTTGTGTAAGGACTAGAATTAAAATATAGTTCTTTAGTGCAGAATAAGGATCCGTTATCAACAGACAACAGTGCTTATCATTTACTACGAAATGTAACCAACAAAGCTTTAAGTTAATCCTAGCCAAATGCAAGCTCAAAAAAGAGTGTATTGCCTAGACAAACAGAGAAAATATATACAGGAACAAGTATGACATGGAAAGACAGTAAACCAGCCTTATTTTCCAATGAGAAGGCATGTGGCCTTCTAAGTTTTAATGTCAGTTTCACCTAACAATGACAAATTAACAATAATGAAGCTATGAGCAAGACCATGGTTCCACAGCCAAATGTGTGGCAGGGGACCACAATTAAGAAATAAGGGAGGCAATGCCTACACAAAATGTATGCCCACTTGACCTTACATCTTCCTCAAAAAATTATGCATTTCAAATTCCAATATGCTTCTGATAAGAATATCCTAATAATAACAAGACTAGCATTCCATTCTTATGACAAACCTAATCTTACTGAAAACGTTATTTAAAAATTAGTGTAGAAGCAGTAGTCAAGCTTTATGCTCAAATCAAAATTTGGATTAGTAAATAGTGAGTAAACAGTCTGAACACGTTCTATGAACGTTTAAGATCCATTTTACAGTAACAAATTATATTGATAAAATTTCGCAAACAAGACAAGCATTCGACCTGAATTAAAAATCCAACCAAAATTGTATGCATACAGAAATAGTGGTAGAAAGGCCATCAATAGCAAAGAAAACTTAGATCCTTTACCTAATAGAACGAGCAAAACTATGCTGCTTAGCTTTAAACCCTACGAGAGTAACTTGAACCTTGAGGTATAAACCATTCCTTCATATACACCAGCAAACAAGTAATAACAATCATGTCATATCAACTTCCCGATAGCTAAAAGCAAAATGTCAAAATCTCAAATCACTTGTAAAGACTAAATTAAACGCATCTCAGAGCTTGTCAACATTAAATACATACTGGACGAAAGACACTTCCTTAGCATGTCACACCTAGTGACAAAAAAGTGCCAGACCTGACGTCAACTAAAAAAGTCCCACCAATATTCAGGCATGTCACAGTATAGCACAGGGACTGTTATGCGAGGTTAGTACCATATCTATATCTATAATGCCTATTTTTACCATATCTTTATATGTATTGTAGTTCTGAAGTTCAACAAAAAAAATGGCTGTACTATGAGCAACAACACAGATTGCATTAATCATTTAGTACATTCCATTAACCAGATTCTAACATAAAAAATGGATGCAGAGCCTTGCATCTCAGCCAAGATGTGTCGTAACAAATCCATCGGATGTGTAGTAGCTATCCTTGCATCTCAACTACCATTTTTCCAGACTCATATGTAAGAAATGGGTCGTACAAATCCATCGGATGTGTAGCAGCTATCATTTAATTACAGGATCACAGACAAGATGCTCAAAGTGGCAAGATTTCTCAATACATAATTTTTCAAGTCTGAAAACGCAATAGGATAGATCAAATGTAGCAAATAATAGCAGGTTACTTAACATCTAGCTTCCCTGTCTAACTGTCCACAAACCTCATGGAAAATTTTTACATTTGGACAGCATACAAAGTGGGGTTAGCTACTCCATAAGAGTTTGGGAAAATGCTAGTTGAATTGTAGAGACAGGGCACTGGAAACGCAATACAAGGCTGAAGAAACATACCTGGTGGGTGATTGTCGCCAGTGAAGAGGTGGCGAAGTGGGGCGGGGTTCGCCCAGCCGTTGGAGGGGTCGCGCGGGTGCGCCGCCGGTGAAGAGGTGGCGAAGTGGGGTAGGGTTCGCCCAGCCGTTGGAGGGGGCGCGTGGGTGCGCTGCCGGCCGCCGGTGGAGGTGCGCGGAGACCGCCCGCTGGTCGAGGTGTGCAGAGGCCGCCCACCGGTGGAAACCCTAGGGAGGTGCGCGGGTGCGGGGAGGAGCAGGCGCGCGCGAAAACCCTAGGGCGGGGAGGAGCAGGTGGGAGGGGGCGCGGGTGCGGGGAGGGGGCGCGGGTGCGGGAGGAGCAGGCGCGCGGGTGCGGGGAGGGGGCGCGGGTCCGGGAGGCGGCGTCGGTGGGGCAGCCTGACGGCGTCGGAGGAGAAGAGAGCGCCCAGACTGACTCCCGTGCGTCGGTTCTCCTATTTATACTCCCTCCTATTTGTAGGGGCGGTTCCTGATCTAGCTGCCCCTACAAATCCATTTGTAGGGGCGGTTCCTGATCTAGCCGCCCCTAAAAATGCATTTGGTCAAATAAAAAACAACACTTTGACTCTAGTATTATGAACTCTAAATGACTTCAAATTGAAAAGTTTTGAATACCAAGTTTGTTAAATGAATCAAGATCTACAATTGTTGTTTTGGTCAACTTTCCATTTGAGAAAGTTTGGATGGTTCAAATTTGTGATTTTTAAATTTCAACGCCTACAAACTAGTTTTCGGAACCCTAGGTTATTTCAAATTGAAAAGTTTTGAATACCAAGTTTGTTCAGCTCATCAAGATCTACAATACTTATATAGTCCATTTTTTCATTTGAGAAAGTTTGAACAAAATGTAGTTCAAATTTCACAAGTGTGTGACATAGTTTCAGAAAGTCTATATGAGATTCAAGAATTTGTGACTAGTGTTTGATAAAACTTTCTCAAATGGGAAAATGAGCTATGTAACAATTGTAGATTTTGCTGAGATGATCAAACTTGGTATTCAGAGTTTTTTCATCTGAGGTCATGTAATGTCTCATTTGAGCAAGTTTGACCAAGTCAAATTTGGTCAAATAAAAAAACAACACTTTGACTCTAGTATTATGAACTGTAAATGACTTCAAATTGAAAAGTTTTGAATACCAAGTTTGTTAAACGAATCAAGATCTACAATTATTGTTTTGGTCAACTTTCCATTTGAGAAAGTTTGGATGGTTCAAATTTGTGATTTTTAAATTTCAACACCTACAAACTAGTTTTCGGAACCCTAGGTTATTTCAAATTGAAAAGTTTTGAATACCAAGTTTGTTCATCTCATCAAGATCTACAATACTTATATAGTCCATTTTTTCATTTGAGAAAGTTTGAACAAAATATAGTTCAAATTTCACAAGTGTGTGACATAGTTTCAGAAAGTCTATATGAGATTCAAGAATTTGTGACTAGTGTTTGATAAAACTTTCTCAAATGGGAAAATGAGATATGTAACAATTGTAGATCTTGCTGAGATGATCAAACTTGGTATTCAGAGTTTTTTCATCTGAGGTCATGTAATGTCTCATTTGAGCAAGTTTGACCAAGTCAAATTTGGTCAAATAAAAAAACAACACTTTGACTCTAGTATTATGAACTATAAATGACTTCAAATTGAAAAGTTTTGAATACCAAGTTTGTTAAACGAATCAAGATCTACAATTGTTGTTTTGGTCAACTTTCCATTTGAGAAAGTTTGGATGGTTCAAATTTATGATTTTTAAATTTCAACGCCTACAAACTAGTTTTCGGAACCCTAGGTTATTTCAAATTGAAAAGTTTTGAATACCAAGTTTGTTCAGCTCATCAAGATCTACAATACTTATATAGTCCATTTTTTCATTTGAGAAAGTTTGAACAAAATATAGTTCAAATTTCACAAGTGTGTGACATAGTTTCAGAAAGTCTATATGAGATTCAAGAATTTGTGACTAGTGTTTGATAAAACTTTCTCAAATGGGAAAATGAGCTATGTAACAATTGTAGATCTTGCTGAGATGATCAAACTTGGTATTCAGAGTTTTTTCATCTGAGGTCATGTAATGTCTCATTTGAGCAAGTTTGACCAAGTCAAATTTGGTCAAATAAAAAAACAACACTTTGACTCTAGTATTATGAACTGTAAATGACTTCAAATTGAAAAGTTTTGAATACCAAGTTTGTTAAACGAATCAAGATCTACAATTGTTGTTTTGGTCAACTTTCCATTTGAGAAAGTTTGGATGGTTCAAATTTGTGATTTTTAAATTTCAACGCCTACAAACTAGTTTTCGGAACCCTAGGTTATTTCAAATTGAAAAGTTTTGAATACCAAGTTTGTTTAGCTCATCACGATCTACAATACTTATATAGTCCATTTTTTCATTTGAGAAAGTTTGAACAAAATGTAGTTCAAATTTCACAAGTGTGTGACATAGTTTCAGAAAGTCTATATGAGATTCAAGAATTTGTGACTAGTGTTTGATAAAATTTTCTCAAATGGGAAAATGAGCTATGTAACAATTGTAGATCTTGCTAAGATGATCAAACTTGGTATTCAGAGTTTTTTCATCTGAGGTCATGTATGTCTCATTTGAGCAAGTTTGACCAAGTAGTGTGGATGTTCAAATAGAGTCATCTGGATGTTGCAAAGGGTAGTCTCACACACATGCATAAAATGTAGTCTCACACACATACAAAAATATGTAGTCTTACACACGTACACAAATATATAGTCTCACACGCATGCATAAATGAAGCCTTACAAACACACACAACTAGCTAGCCCGCTGTAACGACTTTCCCCTTGACACCTTTTTGTTCCCATGGCATTATATCTTTGGGGATGTTCTTTTCCACACCACTGATCTTCTTAGGAAAGTCTATGAATAGCGGCATCTCATCATAGTTATTGTAAGCTTCAACATCGTCCTCGCCATCAACTCCAATAATGTGTTGTTTCCCGGAGGCAACCACGTGCTTTGTCTTCTTCTTCGGGGGAGGTTACTTTGTGGGTCAGACATATAGAAAACTTGTGCAACACGTGAAGCGAGCACCCAAGGGTCATCTTGGTAGCCTAGATTCTCGAGGTCCAGGACTCTCAATCCGATCTCGTTCAGTTGGTGTTGTTTGATCCAGCGGCATCGAAACAGGGCCACCGTTATATCCCTTCCATAGTCAAGTTCCCATATCTCTTCAATGATGCCAAAGTATTGGATCTTTTGCCCGAATCCATCGAGAGCCTCTATTCGAACGCCGCTGTTTTGGTTCACATATTTACTATCCTTTGCGTGGGTATAGTACGTGTACCCATTGATGTCATAAGCATTCCAAGATGTCACTTGTCTCGATGGCCCCTCCGCCAACCTACTGATGGTAATAGAGTCTATGGTTTCTCCAGGCGGTATGTTTTGGTCCTTCAACCATATAGTTAGTCGTTGCTTGTGCTGTTTCATGACCCAATCATCCGAACGGCCATTTCTCTCCGCCATAATGATAGCCAAGTGTTTATCAATATACGGTTGCATCAGTTGTGTACTCTGCAAGACACTATAATGCGCCCGACTCACCTCTTTGTAATCATGGTCGATGAACACTTTTCTACCACTGGTGCCCTTCCCAGCCAGCCTACCCTTGTGATGAGAATCGGGTTTACCAATCCTTTTCTGTACTTTTAGGTACTCTTGACAGCACTCGACGACTTCTTCAGTACTGTAACCCTCTATCATGGAGCCCTCTAGGTATGCTCGATTATGCACGTATCGACTTAAAACCGACATGAACCGCTCATAGGACCACATTTCATGCAAGTAGCAAGGGCCAAGCGCCTGTATCTGATGAACCATGTGAATCATGAGATGTGGCATTATATCAAAAAAAGCAGGAGGTAAACACATCTCCAGTTGGTTTTGTGTCTCCACCACAAATTCATGTAGGTCACTCAGCTCTTCCTTGCCAATCGTCTTCTGTGAGATCTTCGAAAAGAAGTAGCACATGCGGGTGATGGCCATTTTCAAGAACTCTGGCTTTATAGCCCTGATTGCAATAGGTAGAAACACTGTCAGCATCACATGGCAATCGTAAGCCTTGCAGTGTGTTATTGATAAGTCCTTCATCGACACTAGCTTCTTCACATTTGCTGAAAACCCAGTCGGGACTTTGATCCCCCTCAGGAAAGTGCATATAGCTCTCTTCTCGTCTGGTGTTAGGTTGAAGCACGCCGCGGGCAGAGTGTATTTTCCATTAGCCTCAGGTACCGGGTGAAGCTATGGCATCATGTTTAGCTACACCATGTCTTTCCGTGCTTTCAGACCATCCTTTGACTTGCCTGTGTCCATCAAGGTAGCAATGAGACTCTCAAAGACATTCTTCTGTACGTGCATAGCATCAATGGCATGGGGGACCTCCAAGTCTGGCCAATAAGGCAGATACTGAAAGAAGATCGATTGTTTCTTGAAAGGTACGCCTTCGATAGGAGGTGTGCTTCTATCTCTGTTCGTCCCATCTGGATTCTTCTTTCCATAGACGACACGTATATTTTTCACCATTCTATACACATGTTCTCCGTTATGACGTCTCTCCGGAGGGGGTTCAATCTCCAGGGCGTTGTCATAAAATCTAAAGAACAATTTGCTGCGGTACTTGTGACTTGTCTTTAAGAAGCGTCGGTTCCTTAGGTAAACTATCTTCTTGGATGCATCCAGGTACACCCATGTAGTACCATCCAAGCAAACCAAGCATCCCGTCTTCCCTTTGATCTGTCCAGACAAAGCAAATAACGCGGGATAATCATTGGTAGTAACAAATATTATTGCTCTACATATGAAGTCCTCCTTTCGGAATGCATCGTACATCTGCTCCCCATGCCTCCATAGTCTCTCTATTTCTTGCATCAAGGGCTCGAGGAACACGTCTATATCAATGCCTGGTTGTTTAGGGCCAGAAATAAGAATAGTGAGGAGAAGGTACTTTCTCTTCTGACACAACCATGTTGGGATGTTGTACATGGTCAAGATCACTGGCCATGTGCTGTGGTTGCTCATCCTCTTATTGAAGGGATTCATTCCATCGGTGCTCAGGCCAAACCGTACATTCCTTGGGTCATCGCTGAATTCTTTGTGCTTCTCATCAAACCTTTGCCACTGACTACAATCAGCCGGGTGTGCAATCTTATCATCATCCACCTTGCGCTCATCATCCCACCATGTCATGAGTGCGGCTTCTTTAGGGTTTAGGAACATACGTCTCAAGCGGTCGGTCACTGGCAGGTACCACATTACCAGGGCAGGAATTCTTCTCTGCTTTGCATCGTTGCCTAATGGAGTGTCCTCTGGGGGCTGAGATTCTTGTACCACCTTTTTTGTACCCTTCTTATTCCTCTTTTTCCCCGTGGATGGTTCGTCCCCACCGTAAAGGTCATTGTTCTTGTACCGGCTGGCCCCACACCGGGAACATTTATCCAATGACTTGAACGTTTCACCACGACATTGTATACAGTGGTTGGGGCATGCATGTATTTTTTCAACCCCCATTGTCAATGGACTTATGATCTTCTTCGCTTGGTATGTGTTGGCGGGAACTGAGTTTGGTTGTGGCAGCACCCATGACAGGAGATGCAATAGATCATTGAAACTACAGTCTGACCAGCCGTACTTAGCCTTCAGGATGAGCAGCTCAAGCACGAAACGTAGCAATGTCTAATGTGTCGGACAACCCTTTTCAACATCATACACAGTCTCCTTCGATGCTTTTGTCACTCTTTTCAAATTTTCTAGACCTTTCGGGCTATTTAGTAAAATCTCTGTTCCAAGGGTTCGAATCATGTCATCTAAATCATCTTCAACTTCGACACGTGCTCCACCATCATTATTGGCACCACCTTCGTCGTTACCATCCCAACCACCAGCATCACCACCTTATTCATTGCCAAACTCGAAATCCATTTGTGCATCAAGCTCGGCTGAATATTGGGACAGGGATTCTATGGTTTCATCGTCGTATTCCTCCTCATCCTCGTCGTTAACAATAACCGTTTCACCATGATGAATCCACACTGTGTAGTCCTCAACAAATCCTCGTATAATCAAATGTGATCTGATGATAGTCACATCTGTCCATGCCATACGGTTCTTGCAATCTTTACAGGGGCAAATAATTGTATCCTTATTCTCTTTCAATGTCGTTGCATGCTTCGTTGCGGCTTCAATAAATTTATCCACCTCTTCACAGAAACCTGCCTTGAACCTTAACGAACCATACATCCAAGAGTTCCTGTACTCCATCTTTTACAACAACAACAAAATAAACATTAAAGGACTACTTATTCAGATATATATAAAAATTAATCAAAGTAATAATTATTTGAGAATAATTGTATATACCTCAGATATATATGAATATAAATCTAATATAATTACATGAAGCATACAAACACATCATGGTAGAGGAAAATTAATTAATGGCCCATTTATCCATAAATAATTAAAATACATATTTATTGATTACAATAAACAATTTCAAAGACAACAATTAGCAATAATTATACTTTACACAATATCTTTTGTACAAACCCTAGTCCAATTTTATCAAACATAAATTTACAAAAACGAAATTAATAAAAAAACCAAACCCTAGATCTAGATCACATGCACATGAAACATCCATAAAACTAACTAATGATTCACTAAAATCAAGAAACATGGACCAAATAAGGATATGATCTTGTTTCCCTCCCTAATTTACCCTAGTACATTTAAAAGTTGGGTCTAATTTGCTCATAAATAGCTCAAGCACCATAGAAGAGAGAGAAAAACAAAACTCTAATTATTCACTAATCAACCATTAAAACTTCAAAAAAAAGTGTGGAATAGCATTTTCTTACCTTCTATAACCTCTACATCAAAGGATTTGAGACCAAAACCTTCCCCCCTTAGTAGAGCAATTTTTGGGAGGTGCCCAAGCCCTCTCCAACTTTCTTTCACGGGTTAGAGTGAATGACCCGAGGAGGAAGAAGGTGCTGCTTCAGTTTTATATGGGGGTCATTTGTAGGGGCGGCTGGTGATTGAGCCGCCCCTATTTGTAGGGGCGGCTCAATCACCAGCCGCCCCTACAAATACTATTTCTAGAGGCGGTTGGTGATTGAGCCGCCCCTAAAAATCATACTCCATTTGTAGGGGCGGATCGTATCACCAGTCGCCCCTGCTGTTCCATTTGTAGGGGCGGCTGGTGTCTTGGCACCCGAGCACGCCACTGTAGGGGCGGCTCCATCACCAGCCGCCCCTACAAAAAAAAAAATTGAACCGTTGCTATAAATCGTTTTCTACGTAGTGCCTCGTCCTCAGCTGGGGGTTGACGATGGACGGTGGCACCTTCGCTGTCGCAGCTTCGGCCTCGAGGTTCTCATGGTCGTGGACGACATGCGAAGCTCCTGCGAGCTGCAACAGCAGCAACCACGCCCAAGCAAAACTCACTACAAGTGCTCTCATTGCCCTCACTCGCACACAGATCAGGTAGCACGAACAGGTGAAGGATGCAACAAAGTGGAGGACGGGGAATGCTATTTATACTGTGCAGCCGCAGGCCGGACCGCTGATCGGTTGCTTCTTCTCGTCTCACAAGGAGATATATTATGCCTAAAAAATACCATAAATCTGTGGATTTTTTATTGACGAAGAATAAATCTATGTGTTGACTCTGATCAGCCTTGTCTGAAGTTATACATATCTATCTTTAGATTGAAGTATATTTCATTTTTTCTTTCTCTTAGATAAAGAATATTTAATTTTTTCTTGGGAAGGTCTGTTGACCATTGTATCTATTTGTCTGTCTATCTAGCTATAGTATTACAGAAACAAACTTATCAAAAACCACCTCTATGTCATAGGAATCTATCCACTCCATCCCATAATAGGAGCATGTCTTCTCCATCCCATCGTAAATGTATTCCCTCTGTCCAAAAATAAATGTACATCTCGCTTTCTAAGGAGTCAAACCTTTTAAAGTTTTGATCAAATATATACAAAAATATGTGCTAATATTTATGATGTATAATGAGTATTATTAGATTAAGCATTGAATATACTTTCATAATGAACTCATTTGTAGAGATATAAATGTTGATATTATTTTCTATATTCCTAGTCAAACTTAAAAAAACTTTGACTCCTCAAGAAGCGAGATGTGCGTTTATTTTGGAACAGAGGGAGTAGTCATTTATTATCTTCGTCCTGCAAAAGAGTGGCATTTTAGCTTTGTCGGAAGTCCTCAATTTCAACCAAATTTATAGAGAAGAGTATCAATATTTATGACACTAACTATTTTTGACCAAGTTATTGAAAGCCACCTTTTTTATAGTCTATGCCTTATTCATGGTGTAGAAGGTGGAATTTTATCTAGCTGATTTATAAAAATGACAATATATATGTTATTAAAAAAGTATATTTGCATGATAAATTTACTCACCTCCATCTTACATTGTTAACATATCTCATTTTTTAAGACCAAACCCAAATAGTAATTGCTCAGTTTTCACCTTCGCTCAGTGAAATGGGCCGGGAAATAAATCAGCAGACAGTCATTACACGCGAGCTTTAGGCCTGCAGCCTGCTGCAAACTCCCATCCGCCTGTTAGGGACGACGCCTGCAGAGCCAAATTAGGCCCAAGAGGTCCAGCCCTTTGCGCCTGCACAGTTTTCCTCATTAGCCAGCTGATCCGTTGGAAGAAAATACTATTTTGAAAGCTGTACTGTAGCAACTTGTGCCCGATTTTCATCTGCACCCAAAACAGCCCAGCCCAAATTCCCAAAATCATTGAAAGCTGCCAAAAAATGAATCTTGTGCAAGTGCAGCTAATAAATTCAGTATTTGTTGATTGATGAATGATGATTATACGACTTCGCCTGGCTGATAGTCGCTTCCATCCTTATTCAGGTGGCTAATTAAGGTGCTGTTGCAGTGTTTCCACCAACAGAAATATTCCCTTTTCATTAGTCCTTCAGAGGTACCACCGCCTCAGATTCTAGTACATGAGGCACAGTACTTTTTTATAGCTTTTTTATTGAAGAAATTTTATTTAGCTTTTGCTAAAGTTTTACACTCAACTATCTATTATTATTACTCCATTCTGGATCAACAAAATTTCTGGGCCAACGTTTGATCCGGAAAACTTGGGCGCCGTTGCGCGTGTTGGATATAATATGGGCTTGGCCCATATAATATTTAATAAATCAAATAAAACTCTATGGTACGTAACATTAAGTGTTGTATGGCTTAATACTATACGGGATTTTGACTGAACGCTGACTCAGTTTATATGGTTGGAAATTATTCATCAAAATTGAGAAACTGAGAAAAGGATAAAGGCGTGCCACACGCGCGCCGCCGCCACCGCCGGCCGGGCCGTGGCGAGGCAGGCGGCCCGCGCCCGTGGCGAGGCAGGCGGCGAGCGGGTATGGCCAGTCTTTTGTCACTTAAATCTACATTATCACGGGAGTTTAGACTGCGTCAGTTACCGTCTCTTGGGATTCTCCGCTGCCTTCGTCTCCTTCCCCGGTCGCAGCCATATAACCGTGGTTCTTCCGCAACCGCTCCCAAGAGAATCCACATCTCCGCAGCCCTCTGTCTTCTCCGTCTCGTACCTCTGCGCGCACGAAGTAGCGGGAGAGCAGGTGCCTCCGGAACCCTCGTCCGCGAGAGAACCTTGCACGGGGTGCGCGGCGATTAGATTTTTAGGGAGCCATCCGTGACTGCTCGTCCACGTACGCCTTCTTCCTGGTGGCAGATCCTGTCTTCTTCCCGGAGATTGCCTATGGAACCGCAAGCTATCTTCTTCCTGGTGATTCGTTCATGGGACTGCACTGCGAACATCGTTCTGCACCGACTGTGGTCCGCGACTTCGAGCAACACGCTATGTCGACTAGTGTGAATGGAGCCTCCGATGCCCTCGGCATAGGACCCTCCGCTGGGTACTCTCTAATCTCCGTGATTAATGTACTCACTGCTATTGTATTCGTCTGTATGTCATATCTGCATACTGTAGTGTTCATTAGAGAAATACACATGCACATATATGCCATCACGAACCTGCTGATGTTATTTCTCTGGATTAAACTGATAATGAAAATGCCTAAATTTCTAACAATCCAAAAACCAAATGTTAGGCAATTTTTCTGTCAGTGGTTTTGCTGCTGCTTTAAAGCCAAATAATTTTGATGGCAAGAATTTCATGATATGGCGTGCCAAGATGGTATTGTGGTTGACTGCGATGAACTGCTATCACGCCGCGCAGGGAAAGCCTGAACAGTTTACTCCTGAGGAGGAGCAAAAGTTCTTGGCTATCGATAACCTATTTCGAGACACCGTGATTAATGCACTTCATCCCAAGTATGAGAAAAACTACATATCTTGCACATCAGGCAAAGAGTTATGGGATGCTCTTGAGGCAAAGTTTGAGGTTTCTGATGCTGACAGTGAGCTGTACCTTATAGAGCAGCTGTATGACTACAAAATTGTTGAAAACCGTTCTATGGTTGAACATGCTCATGAGATACATGCGCTAGCAAAGGAACTAGAACATTTTCTATGTCTGTTGCCCGACAAGTTTGTGGCCGGCGGTATAATCGCTAAGCTGCCACCTTCTTGGAGGAATTTTGCTACTTCTCTAAAACACAAGAGACAAGAGTTTAGCGTGGCTGAACTTATTGGATCTCTTGATGTTGAGGAGAGGGCGAGAGCAAAAGACAACCGTGGAAAAGGAGTTGAGTCTTCCGCTGCCAATATGGTGCAGAAGAAAAACTCATTTGCATCTCATAATAAAAAGAAGAAGAACATGCAAGAGAACAACAATGCAAAGCCTAAGCAGACTGCACAGTTTAAGAAGAAAAATAACAAGAAAGGTGGATGATGCTTTGTTTGCGGGAGTGATGAGCATTGGACAAGTGCGTGCCCAGACCACAAATATAAGCAAGAAAAGAAATCAGCAAATATAGTAATTAGCGAGAATGGAAAAGGAACATCTGGGTATGGTAATTCTTTACATTTTGTTCTTTCACTTTGTCTTTCACCTAAGTGGTGGATGGACAGCGGTGCTAATATTCATGTGTGTGCTGATGTTTCTTTATTTATTTCCTATCAGGCCAGTAGGAGTGGAGCCTTGCTGATGGGAAACGGATCGCATGCGCGTGTTCTTAGTGCTGGTACGGTCGTTCTGAAGTTTACTTCGGAAAAGACGATGCTATTAAAGAACATACAACATGTCCCCTTCATAAAAAAGAACCTTGTTAGCGCTTCTCAGATGTGTCGTGATGGCTTTAAAATTATGTTTGAGTTCAATAAATGTGTTGTGTCGAGACATGAAACATTTGTTGGAAAAAAGTTATGATTGCGGAGGCTTGTTCTGCTTATCTTTGCTTAATGATGTGTGTAATAAAGTGGTGAACAATGTTAATGTTTCGGATGAGTCGAATATATGGCATTCACGACTTTGTCACATTAATTTTGGCAGTCTCACGCGGCTTGCAAATCTGAATTTAATCCTGAAATTTAACTTAGTCAAAGATTCTAAGTGCCAGGTGTGTGTGCAATCGAAACAACCGCGCAAGCCTCACAAGGCTGCTGAGGCGAGGAACTTGGCACCATTAGAACTCGTTCATTCTGATTTATGCGAAATGAATGACGAATTGACTAAAGGCGGTAGACGATATTTCATGACATTTATAGACGATTGCACTAGATTTTGCTACGTGTATTTGCCAAAAACAAAAGATGAAGCGTTGCATTATTTTAAGGTCTATAAAGCTGAGGTAGAAAATCAACTTGAGAAGAAAATCAAGCGTTTGCGGTCCGATTGCGGGGGAGAATATTTGTCAAATGAATTTTCTGAGTTTTGCGCGGTGCATGGAATTATTCATGAGAGGATGCCACCATACTCACCACAGTCTAATGGGATTGCAGAGAGAAAGAACTGCACTCTAACTGATTTGGTTAATACCATGTTAGAGACTGCTAGACTATCTAAGGAATAGTGGGGTGAGGCTATATTGACAGCGTGTCATATCCTGAATAGAGTGCCCACAAAGAACAAAGAAATCACACCATTCGAGGAATGGGAGAAGAAAAGATTAAATCTCTCTTACCTGCGAACTTGGGGTTGTTTGGCAAAGGTGAATGTGCCAATAAACAAAAAGTGAAAGCTTGGACCAAAGACGGTTGATGGTGTCTTTCTTGGTTATGCTATTCACAGCATGGGTTATAGATTTTTAATTATAAACTCTAATGTCCCTGAGATGGTTGTTGATACAATCATGGAATCTGGAGATGCTACATTTTTTGAGAATGGGTTTCCCATGAAAAATGCACCAAGCAGAACTGGTCATGAATTTATAATTCCCCATGAGCATAAAAATTTTATTCCGATAGAACAAATTGAGGAACCCTATATGCAAAATCCTGAGGAGGATGACACTATAGTCACCAGAAAAAGTAAGAGACAGAGGACTGCAAAGTCTTTTGGTGATGACTATATTATGTACCTTGTGAATAACACACCAACGACCATTGAAGAGGCATATTCCTCTCTTGATGCTGACTTATGGAAGGAAGCAGTACGGAGTGAGATGGATTCTGTTATGTCTAATGGAACTTGGGAAATAATTGATCGGCCCTATGGGTGCAAGCCTATAGGTTGCAAATGGGTGTTTAAGAAAAAGCTTAGGCCTGATGGTACTATTGAGAGGTACAAGGCAAGGCTTGTGGCCAAGGGTTATACTCAAAAGGAAGGTGAAGATTTCTTTGATACTTATTCACTGGTTGCCCGATTGACCACAATTCAAGTTTTGCTTTCCCTGGCAGCCTCTTATGGTCTTATCGTTCATCAAATGGACGTTAAGACAGCTTTCCTAAATGGAGAGTTGGAGGAGGAGATCTATATGGATCAGCCTGATAGGTTTGTAGCAAATGGTCAAGAAGTCAAGGTGTGTAAATTATTAAAGTCATTATACGGCCTAAAACAAGCTCCTAAGCATTGGCATGAGAAGTTCGACAGAACTTTAACATCTGCTGGCTTTATTGTGAATGAAGCTGACAAATGTGTGTACTATAGGTATGGTGGGGGTGAAGGAGTCATTTTGTGCCTATATGTTGATGACATACTGATCCTTGGATCCAGCCTCAAAGTGATCGAGGAGGTGAAAAATTGCTATCTAAAAATTTTGAGATGAAAGATTTGGAAGAGGCTGATGTTATTCTTAATATCAAGCTTCTAAGAGAAGGTGATGGTGGGGTAACTCTGTTACAAACCCACTATGTGGAAAAGGTGCTGCGTCGCTTTGGGTTTAGTGACTGCGCACCTGCTCCTACACCTTATGACCCTAGCGTGCTATTGAAGAAAAATCAGAGAATAGCAAGGGATTAGTTGAGATATTCCTAGATCATTGGTTCGCTCATGTATCTTGCTAGTGCAACAAGTCCTGACATCTCATTTGCTGTGTGCAAGCTAAGCCGGTTTGTGTCAAACCCGGGAGATGATCACTGGCGTACTCTTGAGAGAGTGATGCGCTACCTAAAAGGGACCATGAGCTATGATATTTGTTATACCGGACATCCGAAAGTGCTGGAAGGCTACTATGATGTCAACTGGATTTCTGATGCTGATGAGCTTTATGCCACAAGTGGATATGTGTTTTCGCTTAGAGGTGGTGCTGTTTTCTGGAAGTCTTGCAAGCAGACTATCTTAATGAAGTCGATAATGGAAGCAGAACTCATAGCATTAGACACTGCTGGATTTGAGGCTGAGTGGGTTCGTGATCTTCTTATGGATTTACCGGTTGTTGAAAAACCCATATCGGCTATTTATATGAACTATGATAACCATACTGTGATTACGAAGGTTAACAGTTCTAAGGATAACATGAAGTCCACAAGGCATGTTAAGAGACGACTAAAATCTGTTAGAAAATTGAGAAACTTCGGAGTAATAGCGTTGGATTATGTCCACATGTCTAACCATCTGGTAGATGAGTTCACTAAGGGTCTGTCATGCAATGTGATAGAAAGTGCATCGAGAGAGATGGGTTTGAGACCCACTTGAAATTTACTATAGTGGTAACCTGTTCTATATGATCGGAGATCCCGTGAAGTAGGACAGTAAAACAAGCTAGTAGTAAATTGTGAGGAAAGATCCTTACTAAGATTCATTTCTGATGCATATATTTCCTTTCTGTAAGGCAGGCTAGCTTTTGCCTTAATGTGTTCCAAGTGGCTTGTCAAAGCAAAAAATTTGTCCTACAGAACATCTTTTGAGGAACACACCTATATGAGTCAGATTGCTGGTCACAGTGTATGAGATTTGGGTGATCTCTAAATACTCATGAAAGGCACTGAAGTATGACTTATATGCTTCAAATAGAGGGGATGCCTTTTGCTGCCCAGTATCAGCTAAGGACTTTAGTGACATTCACCTCGCACAAAACTGTCAATTCAAGGCTTAGTCCATTGTTCAGTTGTGACTGAGTGAAACTATTGTTCTAGATGGATGTTCAACTTAACAGTCTCCATCGAAACACTGGTATATAAAAGAAATATGGTTCTAATACTACTTTGTTACAAACCCTAGAGTTTGGTGGAGATTGTTGGATATAATATGGGCTTGGCCCATATAATATTTAATAAATCAAATAAAACTCTATGGTATATAACATTAAGTGTTGTATGGATTAATACCATATGAGATTTTAACTGAACGTTGACTCAGCTTCTATGGTTGGAAATTATTCATATAAATTGAGAAGCTGAGAAAATGATAAAGGCGTGCCACACGCGCGCGCGTGCACCGCCGCCGCCGCCGGCCGGGTCGGGCCGTGGCCATGGGCGCGGGCGTGGGCTAAGGCCGTGGCTGTGCCGAGGCGAGGTAGGCGGGCGGGCGTGACCAGTCTTTTGCCACTTAAATCCACATTATCACGGGAGTTTCGCTCTTTGATGGTGGAGGCGAATAGACTGCGTCAGTTACCGTCTCTTGGGATTCTCCGCTGCCTTCGTCTCCTTCCCCGGTCGCAGCCATATATCCGTGATCCTCCGCTGGTTCAGATCCCGTCTTCCGCAACCGCTCCCAAGAGAATCCACATCTCCGCAGCCCTCTGTCTTCCCCGTTCCGTACCTCTGCGCGCACGGAGTAGCGGGAGAGCAGTTGCCTCCGGAACCCTCGTCCGCGTGAGAACCTTGCACGGGGTGCGCGGCGATTAGGATTTTGGGGAGCAATCTGCGACTGCTCGTCCACGTACGCCTTCTTCCTAGTGGCAGATCCCGTCTTTTTCCCAGAGATTGCCTACGGAACCGCAAGCTACCTTCTTCCTGGTGATTCGTTCGTGGCACTGCACTGCGAACATCGTTCTGCACGGATTGTGGTCTGCGACTTCGAGCAACGCGCTATGTCGACTAGTGCGAATGGAGCCTCCGATGCCCTCGGCATGGGACCCTCCGTTGGGTACTCTCTAATCTCTGTGATTAATGTACTCGCTGCTATTGTATTCGTCTGTATGTCATCTCTGCATACTGTAGTGTTCATTAGAGAAATACACATGCACATATATGCCATCACAAACCTGCTGATGTTATTTCTCTGGATTAAACTGATAATGAAAATGCCTAAATTTCTAATAGCGCATCAAGATCTTTTTATGGCTGGCATTCAGAAGGAGACACTGGACCGCTGACTGCCGTGCCCGCCATGGCCTCGACGCGAGAGAGCAATGCTACCTCTGTGATCAGGCGACTGAAACCATTGATCATATTATAGCATGTTGTCCATACACTAGGGAAGTATGGCATCACATCTGCCAAGCTCTCGGCCGACAGCTTCCACCGGCAACACCTACAATTCACACCTTCTGGCGACGGCTGCGATCGTTGTGGACCGGCCAGCACCACGGTGAGCCAGCTGATGCCGGTGATCAAGGCAGAGACAGATACTTGGATTCAGGTCGGGGCACATGGCCTCGAGTATTTGGCGACATGGGGTCTGCTATTCAGTTGTCATGGTTGTCACCTTCAAGATGTAGCCTTTTAAATCTGGAACCGGCTTAATGCCGGAACTCTTTTGTATTTTTAAACTCTATCTACTTAATACAATGATGCGCAATCCTCTTGCGTATTCGAGAAAAAAACTATCTATTATTACAAAGTTTCGGCCACTAAGGATGCTGATGAAGAGAAGCTCTAAGAAATCAACAAAAGTGTAAAAGACTATGAAACTAGCAACAAACTAAGCTCTAGCCTATTAGAAGACCTCTACGTATTTTTAGGAAAATTCTGAATTGTTGTAGTCTTCATCACTCGGCATACCGACTTCAAATTTTGTTGGTCCAACTTCTTTTAAAGCATTGACTAGAACTGCATCCCCTAGGCTGCCCTAAAAACAACATGTAAATAAGACTATAATTAATGTTTTTTTTGGTCAAAACCATATAGAGTACAAAGAAAGCACATGCTCCCACTCAAATTTGAGATCGTAGCTTTGGATCCATTTGTTGTAACCATATTTGAACAAAAATTCATATCATACCTTTGGATCGATTTATTGTAACCATGTTTGAAAAAAAAGTCATATCAATTGGTGGTTGTAAGCCAAATTTTATGGACAATCCTTCAAATAAATCATGCTACGTTACTTCCAGTTTGCTTCCAGTTTTGACGCGGTACCATCGAGTTTGGGCGCTCGAGCCATTCAATTTTTTATTTTTTCGACCTGGCGCTCATGCATGCGACGTTTGGGATACCTGCAAACAGCTTAATAAAGCGCCGCAGTCCTTCAGTTCATCATGCCACATCTATTCTTCATGCCACTTCGTTTGAGTAGTACTGAGCCATATCTTTAGCTTAGCATGGCTAATTTGTGGACTGGGTTCTATCTGAACGAGCCCGGCGCTGAAGATGACGACGACGACGCTGCGTTCGACCTCGACGAGCACGAAGATGGCGACGGCAATGCTTCGTTTCATCTCGACGAGCCTCAAGATGACGACGACGCCGCTGCGTTCGACCTCGATGAGCATGATGCCGCTGCGTTCGATCTCAACATGCCTCCGATGGAGGATCAGAATAACAATGGTAATGGTCTTTCCTTTTATGATATTCACAGCAGCCATGCAAAAGTACTCCATACCTATTAGACAAGGTTTGATTTGAACTACAATTGGAGTTGTTGAATTGGATCAGAATATGGAGCTGTTGATTTTGATTATTTACATAACCATGCTGGTACGTACTACAAGTGCTTGTTAGCACAATCTTTTGATTAGAATATGCCGTCTGTAAGTTGCATGATTGTGCTTGTTTTAACAGATCATGCTGCCAGAACTAATGAACGTGCTTGTTTTAACAGAAACATGCTGCTGTGGAGAACCCCACCGTGGAAGAACAAGTTCAACGACCTCACCGAAGGAAAGAAATGCTTGAACACCTCCGAAAACAAGTTTATCAACCGGCTATGAGAGGCAATGAGAGAACCGGCTATGAGAGGCAATGAGAGAACCGGCCATGTCCGTGGAGACTTGGTTATGAAGGCCCATTACATCGATCACAAGAGACGTGATTAGAGATTTCATGATCAACCAAGTGTTGCCGGCCATTAGAGTGAAATGGCCAAGAGAATATGTGGGTAAACCAATATTCATCCAACAGGATAATGCACCCTCTCATTTGAAATTGGATGATCCGGATTTTTGTGAGGCCGCTAAGCTAGGAGGATTCGATATTCGCCTAATTTGTCAACCACCAAACTCTCTGGATTTCAACATTCTTGACTTGGGTTTTTTTTCGAGCTATACAAGCAATTCAATATAAGAAGAATGCAAAAACAATAGAAGCACTTGTTCCAGCCGTGCAACAGGTAGTTTGATCAAATTGTTCACACATATTTCAATGTCTTTTTCAACAACAAATTTGCTCATTCATTCATTTCTTGCACAATTGTTTTGTAGGCATTTTTGGAGTACTCGCCACGCCTTGCAAACCGGATGTTTCTAACACTACAAGGTGTCTATCTACTTAATACAATGATGCGCAATCCTCTTGCGTAATCAAGAAAAAAACTATCTATTATTACAAAGTTTCGGCCACTAAGGATGCTGATGAAGAGAAGCTCTAAGAAATCAACAAAAGTGTAAAAGACTATGAAACTAGCAACAAACTAAGCTCTAGCCTATTAGAAGACCTCTACCTATTTTTAGGAAAATTCTGAATTGTTGTAGTCTTCATCACTCGGCGTACCCACTTCAAATTTTGTTGGCCCAACTTCTTTTAAAGCATTGACTAGAACTGCATCCCCTAGGTTGCCCTAAAAACAACATGTAAATAAGACTATAATTAATTTTTTTTTTGTCAAAACCATATAGACTACAAAGAAAGCACATGCTCCCACTCAAATTTGAGATCGTAGCTTTGGATCCATTTGTTGTAACCATATTTGAACAAAAATTCATATCATACCTTTGGATCCATTTATTGTAACCATGTTTAAAAAAAACTCATATCAATTGGTGGTTGTAAGCCAAATTCTATGGACAATCCTTCAAATAAATCATGCTACGTTAAACTCCAAAAACAATTGTTGGATGATTCTTTTATTGTAAAAAAAATAATACTTTTCATCACCCTTCCTATTTTATTTTAGGAGATCGTCTTTTGTTAAAATCACCCCTTTGTTAAGAACCAAACAAATATCTTGAACTTTTAGGGGTACTTGAACTTCCATAATGATTTGTTTAGAGGCTGTGGGGGATAGACCCCCGGGTACCACAAGATGGTACATGGGCCGCACCATCCGAGGTGGCCCGGCCCGTGAGATCAAGGCGTGCACGGCGCTGCTTGGCGTGCACCGCAAGACATTGTAATAGTACCAAATAGGATACTTTACTTGTAACCTTGTCCCTTCGGAGTATATAAGGAGGGGCAAGGGTCCCCTAGAGGACAGATCAAAAGAGGTTAATCGGTATACATCTCAATACAATACACCAAAGACACAGGACGTAGGGTATTACGTCGACCAGACGGCCCGAACCTGTCTAAATCGCTGTCTCTGCGCCTTGTGTCACCATCTGGTTCCAGATCACACGCATCCTACCGATAATCTACCACCACGGGCACCCCCTCGGTGGACTGCCGACCATATTTCGTCGACAGTGGCGCGTCAGGTAGGGGCCCCCTTTAGGGGTCGTGCGCGCTGATCCGTGGTGAAGCAGATGGACTTCAACATCAACAGCACGTTCTCGACGATAAGGTTCCGTGCATCCAATTGCTCGTACGACTTGTCGTTGGGAAGTTGCAACTATAAGCAAGCAAGAGCCGGCGCCGGTCCCGATCCGCTCGACGACAGGCGTGAAGGACAAGGCTGCGCAGGGGTCGGCACTGCTATCTTCTGCGCTGTGCCGCTGCCTCTGTTCTTCGTTCCCAGTCGCAGAGCTGACGAGCATAAGCTGGGCACCGCATGTGTGCTTAATCCGACGGATTTGCATCTGTACCAGATTAGATCGGATTTGCATCTGTACGTGCATCTTGGCTGCATGCAAATAAAGGAAGTTACTGAATCAACACCAATCAACGTGTCCGTCCAGAAATAATCGAGATTTTGGAGCTCACGTGAGCATGCACCGGCAGTTCTAGCTGTTCATCTACATGGACACCATGCAGAACACGTCGAGCCGTCAAGCGAGCCACGCCGAGCCACAAGCGAGCCACGTCGACCACGCCGAGCCGTCAAGCGAGCCACGTCGACCACGCCGAGCCGACTAGCGAGCCACGCCAAACGGCTCCGCCGAGCTCTGACCATATCTTCCTTGCTCGCGGTGAATTATTGGAACTACAGGATCATGCAAGCTAATTAAACGTTGAGGCTTATATACATGTATACATGCAAGGATGCATCTATCAGGCATGCAAACATCTGCATGTACCTCTCCCCACGTGGTGGACTTCATCAGGCTACTCCGTAATCTTCACGCAAGCAAGGAAGATCTCCGACTACGTCGACCACGGACCACGTCGACCACGTCCCAAGCAGCTCCGCCGAGCTCCGACCACGTCGACCACGGACCACGTCGACCACGTCCCGAGCGGCTCCGCCGAGCTCCGACCACATCGACCACCAGACCACGTCGCAATGAAGATCGCCGCGAAGAACGGCGCTACGACAACCGCGACCATCATCGTAGCAACAAGTCAGAAAGCTCGAGGACTGGACAACTTCATCGCCAACGACACGTCAAGCCATCTCTCGAACATCGCAACACACCGACTACACCCACCGGTCGTCAATAAAGCTAAGTATTATTTTTAATTGAAAATTTCTTCGATCATCGTACACCTCCGCCGACCACCCTTAGGGTGCGCTCCGCGTCGAATTTTCTCCATACATACAGTCCAAAACATGTATAAGTTTTTACAATGGTTCGCCGATACGTTTTCCTTCCTGCTTGAGAATCCCAGAGCCGGCACTGTCTCCGGCTCCACCCCACGCGTGCATGAGAGTCCGCCCTCTGCGCTACGGGTAGTCGGCAGTCGCTCCCTGGTAACACTGGCACTCTACGCGTGGCAGCGTTCCGTACCTCGCGCTACGAGATGTTGGTCAGCCCAGGGCTGGCGCATTCTTCAGGACAGGTTAATACATCGCGCTACACCTCTACATAACAAAAGGGCTAAAAACAGCTAATGTTATTTTTCGAATATTACACCAAGTATAATTCATCGCCAACCGAACACCAAGTGTTTACTTCACCTCCTATAGAGAGGTCAATATATTTCGTACACCATCATGTACTACCGCTCTCCGTGTTTATTTTTCAGGAACACAGTTCGGTCAGCGAGCTCATGCTTCAGGGTTCGCCAAGACCACTACGGTGCTCGAGGACTCTGGCCAGACCACGCTCGTGCTCGGGGACTCTGGCTAGACCACGCTTGTGCTCGGGGACTCGCCAGACCACCCTTGCGTGCTCTGGGATCCTCGGGGACTCGCCAGACCACTCCGTGCTCTGGGACTTCTGGCCAGACCACTCCGTGCTCGGGGACTGCCTCGATCACTCTCCGACCACAGCTCGGGGACTTCGTCGCTCGCTCCTCGACCTATGCTCGGGGACGACCTCGACAACTCTCCGACCACAGCTCGGGGACTTCGTCGCTCGCTTCTCGACCTACGCCCGAGGACTGCCTCGACTACTCTCCGACCGCAACTCGGGGACTTTGCGTCTCAACTACATGCGTCTGGCGACTCGCATACAGTTGGGATATTCTTTCTCATTTAGACCTTGCTACAAGGCTCATACCTCGCCTTCCAGCAAGCTCGGGGACTACATCGGTACGATGCACCTGCCGGTGCATCTTGTATCGCCTGTACGATGGTTGGATTCTCAACTTAACTGGGAATTCTTTTTAGACCCTGGCACCACGTGCCTACGTCACCTACTACCAGGCTCGGGGACTAAGTGGGCACACTTCACCTTGCGGTGAATGTGTTTGTTTTTCGACCTCTACGCCTCTGATGATCAAGGACGCTACGCTTCAGGACGCACTTACATTTCTTTTCAGAAATACAAGTGGGCACACTTCCCAGGACGGAAATCTTTTTCTTTCTTCTTAAGAGCACCATACATTCTTCGGACAACCTCCTTCTCCGGCGACAACGGTGGTCGGAGATGTCAAGAACTCAAGTCTCACTGTTCGGAGAAGGTTGAAATGGCGTGTCGCATCAGAATACATGGCGCTCGGGGACTAGCTGTGGGGGATAGACCCCCGGGTACCACAAGATGGTACATGGGCCGCACCATCCGAGGTGGCCCGGCCCGTGAGATCAAGGCGTGCACGGCGCTGCTTGGCGTGCACCGCAAGACATTGTAATAGTACCAAATAGGATACTTTACTTGTAACCTTGTCCCTTCGGAGTATATAAGGAGGGGCAAGGGTCCCCTAGAGGACAGATCAAAAGAGGTTAATCGGTATACATCTCAATACAATACACCAAAGACACAGGACGTAGGGTATTACGTCGACCAGACGGCCCGAACCTGTCTAAATCGCTGTCTCTGCGCCTTGTGTCACCATCTGGTTCCAGATCACACGCATCCTACCGATAATCTACCACCACGGGCACCCCCCTCGATGGACTGCCGACCATATTTCGTCGACAGAGGCACTACAATTTGGTTTACAATTCTTTATACATTCGCAAAGTGAAAATCCCTATTAGTAAGGGTCTATTTAATAGAATCTAATTGTTGATCGAGTTGCACAAAAGTCACTTTTATGACCGATTCCTGTCTACTTAAGTAGTTCGTCATCACTAGCATTCTATAAAAAGAAATATTAAGAGGTGTGGTGCTAAAAACGTGATCAACTATTACATGTTTCTTTTTTATAATATTATATAAACATAGATATTACTTTTCACGGTGAAGTTTCCTAACCACTTAGCTCCTGTTCGGCAGGACTGAAAATTTTTTCGTGAGGAACTGAACGATCATATAGTGCGTGAGCGTGAAGCATTTTCGTTCATTTCCGTTGGCCGGTGGTGAGCTAGCGTTTGTGCGAAAGGAAAGAGAGCCTAGCTAGTGCGAGCTACCACATGAACCTCTGAAAGGAATGGACACGGACGTCGTATCAAAATATTGGAGAAGTGACCGAAACTGAGCGCTTGTTTAGTCGTCCCCTAAAGTTTACTTTCTATCCCCTCGAATGTTTAACATATGTATAAAGTATTAAATATAAACTAAAAAAAAGAACTAATTACACAGTTTACGACTAATTTACGAGACGAATCTTTTAAGCCTAATTAGGCCATGATTTGATAACGCGGTGCTACAGTAACACATATGCTAATGACGGATTAATTAAACAATAAATTCGTCTCATGGATTACTGACGAATTCTGTAATTTATTTTTTTATTAGTATGCCAACACTTCATGCAATATCACATATAATAACCGATATTATACCCTAAAACTTTACGACCTGAATTTAAAGGTCCGAGAGAATGCACACGGTGGAAGGACAACGACAATGAACGAACAACAGGTCCAGTATCCGAGAGAATACACTGGTACTTCTTTTGGCCGCGCGCCTAACTGTTACTTATTTGCTAGACCCAGCAAAAGTTGACGTGTACCTCGCGTAGCTAGCTGGAGTTCGGCGTTGGCCCAATTGACTTCGAAGGTAACAGACGAAAATAATAAAGGTAAATAAATGGGCATAATTATATGGACTTTATTACACTTGCAGGGGTAGAAAGTTTTGTGTGCGCGCACGCCTCCTTCCTCGTCTCACGCGCGCCTTCTCTTCTTCCCCGCGCTCCCCATCCGCCTCCTCACCCAGCCCAAGGTCGCCTCTGCCATTGCCGCCCTCGACCACGGCTAACCGGTTAAGGCGCGACCCGACCTTCTTCCTCCTCACACGCCCACTGCACATCGTCCCGCTGCCCACCACCCGCGGCGACCTCCTTCTTCCCCTCCCACCTCCCGCCGGCGCCATGGGCCCATGGCCATGAGCGCCCCCGCTCATAAAATGAAGAGAAAGGAGATCACAATGACAACTTTATTTTATTAATTGTAGATATCAATTGCAATCTTTCAGCGCATATGTATTCAAGGGTTCTGTAATGGGCAGGAGCATGGGTTGATGATTTATATTATTAATTAATTATTGATTTATAATCAAGTTATTATAAGATTGTTTTTAATTAGGCGCAAGTTGACACTTGTCTGTCAGGTTATACTAAAATCGATCCATCAGAGGTAGCAATAAATCCGCCTATAATATGAACAAGTATCGATGTATTGGTAGTAGGGCTTCTCTCTGGCTCCGGCTTCGGCTTTTCTGGCGGAGCCCTGTCAAACGTTTTATAGAAAGAGCCGTTTTTCAGTGATATAAACAGAGGAGGCCCTCACGAGAAGTCCTGCTAAACACCCGCTTACTATTAGCATACAGCTCATCGACATCCGCCCTAGCTTGCACAGGTTAGCACCTCTAAACCTTGAGTACTTTAGACGAATCCAAAATAAGAAAACGGACCTATCCGAAGCAAAGGATGTGACAAGAACCAATAAAAAAAGCTTTGATTCCACGCTCCAACCAGCCAAATGGAGCCAGGTGGTGCACTGACATGTCTAACACTTTCACCTGAGAGATCACGCCGAAAATTCACAGCGTCATCAAGAAGGTTTTGTACAGCTGGATCGTTCTCACGGACGCCAAACCGCTACTACTACGTAAGTTTACGTAGCTACAAAATAACTTATTCTGTAGCCACTTTGAGTTACGATAATTACTATATTAATTTACGAGATTATAGTAACTCATTGCTAAGTGGTTTACTATAACGTTATAATAAATATCCTCGTGTGTTATAGTAATCTAACTATCGTAAATATGTATTAACATTATCGTAAATTAGTATATAAAATTATCGTAAATGAAGGTGGCTACAGAATAACTTATTTTGTAGCTGGCTACTGAATATACTCTCCATATATATATAACTACTACTCTATAGCTGGCTACAAAATAACTTATTCTGTAGCCAGCTATAGGGTAGTAGTTCTATATAGATCATATATTGGCTCCGTTCGCTGGTCTGAAACTTAGCTAAAACTGGCAATACTGTTTCAGCTGAAAAAAGAAGCCGAACAAGCCGAATATGGGGTAAGCCGAACAAGGCCATAAGGATCTTTTAGCCTCTCTTAGTCCACACATATAGTAGCTAGTTCTTCACTATTAATACATGGTCCACTTGTCTTTTATAAAGTTTCTTGGTAGCCGGCTATAAGCTTACAACTCTCTTCTCTTCTCTTCTCTCTCCTCTCCTCTCTCTTCCACCTTAACGTTCAGTCGGCTTACGGTCTGCTATTATACTTGCTCTAAAAGAAACACAAGTTACTAGCACTTTTCTAGAAAAGTAGTAGTATTCACTACTGAAAACAGGGCCTTTGCCGAGTGTCAAAAATCGGGCACTCGACAAAGAATTCCACTCGACAAAGAATTCTTTGCCGAGTGCCGGGCACTCGGCAAAAAAGGGCATTCGACAAAAGCGCGGCACTCGACATAGACTGCCCCGCGTAACGATGTTTGGCCACGTCCTTCTTTGCCGAGTGCTTGCTGTTAGGCACTCGGTAAAGAATTTTTTTTTTGAAAAATACTTTGCCGAGTGTCCCTGACACGGCGCTCAACAAAGATTCAATATTTTTTTGAAATGTCTTTGCCGAGTGCCTAACAACTTTGGCACTCGGCAAAGGGAAAAATTAAAAAAAATTACATTTTTTTGAAATACCTTTGTCGAGTGCTCATATGAAGGCACTCGGCAAAGAGGAAATTTCTAAAAAAAAAATTCAAAAATCATCTTTGCCGAGCGCCTTATTCTTGGCACTCGGCAAAGACCCCCTTTGCCGAGTGTCATGCCCCGACGCTCGGCAAAGTTTTTTTTTTGTTTTTGGCCTCCAAATTTTTTGTGCAGCCCTTTTAAAGTACTAGGAACTCCTCGTTAGAATTTGGGAATTTTTTGTGGCTTTTTGATATATTTAGTTACTTTATTTCGTTTACTTGAATTTTTTCAAAAAATATAAATTTGAACTGCACGTGGTATGAATAATGGAATTTAATGATTCAAAAAATGATAGTCATGTTACTGAGTGTAGTGTGAGGCCGTATCCAGGAATAGACCCGAAATTTTGGACATCTTGTTCACTGTCATACCCCAAAATTTCTAATTTTAGGTTATGCATAGAAAACACTAATTAAAATAAATGTTTTGATATTTGGATAAAATTTACCAATCTTAGTTTGAACTAGCGTAAATTTAGTTATAGTAAAAATGTGATTTTTCAAGCTTTTCCAAATTAATTTGACGAGCTATTGCTTGATGTGATGCTTGGTTGTTGATTTATTTCATGTTGTGAGAAAAGATTTTTAAAATGCGTTTAGTAAGTCGATCTTCTTTCTCCAGCAATTTTTAGTCTTTCTCACGGATAAAATTTCTTGTTTTCCAACTTAATATTTGCTTGAGAAGTATCCTAAAATCTTTTCCATGAAATCAAAATCACTCCTTCCTACTCACTATTCATCAACCTATCTCCATGGATACCTCAGGAATTTCTTTGGCTTTTTTTGGAACTTGTTCCCACTTGTTTGTGAGCATAATCTAATTTTTAAATGCTCCAAAATATCTTTTCATGAGCTCCAAATACTTTATTTGGGTTCATTATGTTCAAAAGTGTCTTTGAGAATTTTCCTAGAATTTTTGGAGCCATCGGAGCATTTTTCGTGGGCTAAAAATCAATTCTGGACTTTTCTCGAATTATTTTAATCCCGGAATTAATTAAATCCAAAAATAATAAAATATCTTGTTTTTCCACTGACCTTAAAACCCTACACTATATATATGCCAGTGTTCCTCTCGACGCGAGCTTTCTAGAAGTACGACCCGTTTCGCGAGACGCCACCCGTAGCTCGCTACATCTATCGCCGAAGTTCGGAAAAGCTATGTTTCCGGCGAACTTCCGGCGAGCTTTTCCGGCCATCTCGTCCGTTCCCGACGACAACCGCCACCACTAGACGGTAGCCTTCTTCGTCCTCTATGCCATCGTGTCTTCCGTTTCTCGAATCCATGTCCTTTTGATGCTTTCCCTAACTTTGTTTTCTCTTTTCCGGCGAGCTCCTCCATGGACATCATGTTCATCGTCTTCTCCGGCCTTCGGCCACACCCCTGCACCCCTACCGCGGGACCATGCACCCCACACCCCCAGCTGCGCCCCTTCGTGCGCCCCGCAGGCCCCGGCGAGCAGCCACGACTGCTGTGCCGTTTGGCCAGTCCGGCTTGCTGGCCACCCCGCGCGAGGCCCCGGGCCGCCGCAGCCTGGCGCGCCGCGCCGCCCGGGCGGCCATCCGTGCCCTGGCCAGGTTCTCCCTCCCCTGCGTGAAGGAGCACTGCAGCAGCAACAGCCTCCCATGGCCATTGCTCTGTACGTAAGAGAAGCAAGGTAGAAGATGGAGTATTTACAAGATTGTCATCCGGTAATTATCATTGATCTTTAATCCTTCGCCGTTTCATCATTTTAGCTCCGTTTCGTCTCGTTCTCGTTGCGTTAGTTTCGTGTCGAAGCGCTCTATGCAGTAGCGCTAATGGTTTTCATGTCACATGATTTTTCATATATAGCTAAATATTAAATTGGTTAACATGCTTATAATTAGTTTTATAACTAGAAACAATATGGGTTTTATATCTCGGTGATTATACATAACATGTTAATTTGATTAATCAGTAACTTCAGTATAGTCTTAGATTATAATTAGTTGAATGTTGCATATGTGTTAAGTATGAATAGATGCCCTCACATGATTTATGTTTTTAATTTATAGATGTTTAAATGTCTAAAAGTATATATATAATCTTTTATAATTATAAAATATGACATATGCCAACATTAATGCCTTTTTAATTATGACTTGCTTAGATCAATTATGAGACATAATATAATTGTTCTATTAGTTGCTCTCACATGTTCTATATTTCTAAAGTAAAGTTTAAATACTTTATATAATATGAGATATGTTGATTAACGAAATATGATTAATTAGTGACATAAACATGTATGTCTTTAAATTGTAATTTGCCAAGTTTAAATGTGACATATATACTTTGAATATATATACTCTCATTTGTTATTATATTTCAATTTAATTTGCATAAATGATATCAAAATATTTATAATTAAGATATGATTAATTTATCTTAGTTTTCTAAATCTAATAACTCAAGTATAAAATGACTTAACTCAATTTTAGATATTCCCCTGAGATATCTTATACATGTTTTATGATCATTAAAATAGATAAAGCATATAGTTTTCTTTCCAACGTAAATCCTTCGATAGATGTTTCTGTTTTACCGTAGCTCCGATTAGTGTGCCTTTCGCGTGTGTGTGATCGTAGCAATGCGTAGATTAGATTTCGAATCTTTTCATTGATTGGTGTATTGTTCTAATCTAGTATGTTTGCTATGCATGCTTGTTCGGATGCTTGTGTGGTGCTTTTCGGTCTTGTCCAGTCGGTGAGTTTTGTGTTGGTGATCTATAAGTTGGAGATCAAGAAGAAGTTTACTAAAGGTTTTAGCTACAAGAAAAGAAGATAAGAGTTTAAGGCAAGTATAGCTTGTGTTTTCTTTCTCTGACCATTATCTTGAAACTTGATTAATGAATATGCTATAAACATAAACAAGATGACTTTTTAGCAACATAAGGACTTGCCTTGTAACTGATCATCCGGGACTTACAGTACAGCTGTGAGGGCTATATGGCTCTGGCTTTAGCTCAGTATGAGGTCTTTTTCTAGCTAGCTTAGAGGATACTGCGAGTTGGGTATAGGACAGCCTCTGTCTTGTTGAGCCTAGCTATGGAAGCGACCTTTTATTTTTTTTGGAAGGGGGGGTTCCTATATCCGATGACCCTGCGGCCCTTCCCGGTTAGACGGAACCTTTGGAAGGCTTCATAGTGAACCCTGCTGGCCTTCCTTGGTAGAGGGTTAAGAGGCTCGCGACCTCGGGTGAAAGGGCAATTCATGACTCAGTGAAAGTGTACACCTCTGCGCAGAGTTTAATAAACTGGTATACTAGCCGTGCTCACAGATACGAGCGGCCTTGGAACACTTACATAAGGGATGATGACTTTTACTTGGTAAGATGATCATATATGTCAATTGTTTAAGATATTTATTATTCAATTAAACTTGATCATGTGGTTATGGATTACAATACCTTGTTGCTATATTTGTTGAGTTCGACATGGACTCACTCTTGCAATTTCCTCCACACCTCAGGACAAAGTTCAGATTGCTAGTTTTCAAAGGAGTTAGGCTTGTGATCAACCAGTTAGTTTGGATCCAGTGGAGTGGAGTCTACATCCGGAGATCGGAGTTGTCTATCCGTTAATTGTTCCTAAGGTTATATCTTTTATACTATGTACATTATGTTATTAAGCATTGTTATTTGATAACAGCCCTTATTTGTAGCTATATGTGAGATTTGTTTCTAAAGACTCACATATGGTGTGCATCAGGTTTTGTCCTTAAAACCGGGTGTTACATTCACGAAACATGACCGCAAACTTGCATGCGAAGTGTTTTTAAATTCTATAAAAAGCAAACGAAGTCCAAAAATCATGAAACTTGTTGAGATGTCATGATATCGTATGTGGAGGCTATGATAAAAATTTAAGAAGATTTCGTGCACGTTGCCCCCTTTGCCGAGTGCCTCCCTGATCCGGCGCTCGGCAAAGGGGCGGGTGGGGGCACTTAGGTGAATTCGGCCAGGCAGTCCAAGCCACACAGACAGACAGCCCCGCGTGCGTCGCTCCCGGCCATCCCCACGCCGCCGCCCACCAATGTCGTCCCGCCCCCGCGCCGCGCGCAACCCTCCCTTCCCCGTGCGCCGCGCCCGCGGCCACCCCCGCGCTCGCTAGCCACTGGGCCGCCGTCGACGCCGCGCGCCGCCGCCCTTCCCCGCGCTGCGCGCTGCCCGCCGCAGCCCCTCCCCATGCCGCGCGCCGATGCCTGCCCCCACCCCCGCGCCCGTGTGTGGCCGATCGTGGCCAGCTCGCCCACGCCGGCTCGCCAACTCTAGTGGGTGGAGGAGGGGAGGAGGAGGAGGGGGAGGAGGCGAGGAGGAGGAGGAGGAGGAGGGGAGGTGGGGAGGAGGAGGAGGAGGAGGAGTAGGAGCCGGCCCTGCCCCCGGCCGCGCCCCGTGGACCGCCCACCCCGACGCCGCCCGTTCCCGACTCTGGCGACCCTGACCCCAACCTCGACCCCAACGCCGCCCGCCCCTACCCCCGGCGCCCGTTAGGTATGCCCTCTCTCTTGTTGTTGTCGTGGTAGTGATAGTTGTAGTAGTATTAGTTGTAGTAGTAGTGCTAGTGGTAGTAGTAGTAGAACTAGTGGTAGTAGTAGTAGAAGTAGTGGTAGTAGTAGTAGTAGTAGTAGTAGAACTAGTGGTAGTAGTAGTAGCAATAGTGGTAGTAGTAGTAGTAGTAGAACTAGTGGTAGTAGTAGTAGCAATAGTGGAAGTAGTAGTAGAAGTAGTGGTACTACTTGGATATATTCTTCTGCATGAATTGATATCCAAACTACATGGCTTCTCTTGAGACATATGTGCTTGTCGGCCATCGTGCCGTTGTTTTTTTGCAGGTTTTGGAAACCTCACCGTGCAGGGGAGGTTCTGTCGATTTTTTTTTAAATGATAGTATTTTGTTCCATTTTTGTAGAGAAGAGCCTATCGGAGCCGAGTTGGAGTTCCCGTCGCCATGCCGGTCTGCCTACACCGCGTCGCCTCGCCACTGCATCGACCCGCCATGGCCCCGCTAGCCTGACTCCGCCGCCACCCTAGGTATAACCCCTCTTTCCGTATCATGGTCATAGATCGTGTAACCCAGTTAGGCGTCTCCCATTCGAAAGAGATACGGTTGGAGGTATGCAGATCTTTGCATGTCTATGACCGTATCTGTTTTGGATTGTCCACGTTTTTTGGATAGCCCGCAGATGCATAGATGGGTTAGTTTTCATGGTCTGCTCCGGTCCGAGATAGAGTTTCGGCATCACCTCCCTGTTGTTCTCCGGATACGCACTCTTCTTTGGCAGGATGTGTATCTGGAGAACAGCGGGGAGGTGCTGCCGAAATTATGTCTCGGATAGGAGTAGAGCATGGAAACTAACCTCATCTATGCATCCGCGGGTGGGATTAGGACCTATCCTCACCTATTAGACAGTAGGAATATCATGTAGATGCAATTGATGGTTACATTACTCGCTGATACATATGTTAGAGGATGGATGACCGTTAGTGGATGTACACGAGCTGGAGAAGTCAGAGTGATTACACCACGGAATGGATGAACAAGATCGATGCTTTCTTGAATAGTGCATTTGGCAAGGCTGCTAAAGGACATTGCCTAGTTTTGTGTCCCTGCAACAAATGTGGAAATAGGAGAAGGGTAAACAAGGTGAAAATGGGTAAACATCTTGTGAAGAATGGATTTACGCCGGACTACACCCAGTGGGTCCACCATGGTGAAGCCCATCGTATGAGAGAGGAGGTGGTGAGACCATAGGTGGAGGCTTTTGATGCTGATGCCGGGGTAGCAGACATGTTAGATGACTTTTACCAAGGATAGTTCGATGAGGGACGTGAGAAGGAGGAGATGGAGGCAGCCGCATAGGCGTTCTATGACATGATGGACTCGGCACAGAAACCCCTTCACGATCGGTCAACGGTGTCTCAACTGGATGCCATTGGACGCTTAATGGGGTTGAAGTTCGAGTTAAACTTGAGTTGAGAAGGCTTTGTGTCGGATACCGTGAGAAGGGGTACCCTAAGCAAGATCCAAAAAAACGACTGCTTAGACTTCGTAAAGATTGAAACCAGCCAAACGCTGCTGGCCTCGGCCGATTCTCCGACTCGCCCGAGGCCCCATCGCCGCGGGCCTCGGCCGATTCTCCGCCTCGCCCGAGGCCCCTCACCGCGGGCCTCGGCCGATTCCCCGCCAAAGGCCTCGGCCGGGCCACCGACCCTCTGTCTCGCGCAAGGCGGGCTCGGCAGCACTCCGCTACCTCCTCCTTCTCCCGTCCCTCTGGCAAAACGTCGTGTCATGTCAACTCAGCCAACTGCTACCCCTGACAACAGCCGCACGCCCGGCACAGTACAGCGGAATGGCCGATGGGACAGGAGGCAGGACTGGGCAGGGGTTACCCGCCACTGTACTAACCACCGTGACGCCCATGCCTCACTATGCTGCCAACTCCTGCACCGAGGACAATGCAGCGTGGGGAGCCACATCTGGGCTACTGTAGCCTCGGAATCAGTACCCAAGGCCAATAACTCCCCCCAAGGCCTCGACAGTTTGATTCACGGGCTCGGCAGCCTGAGGGTCCATGACCTCCAAGCCCCCCACGATGGCTCGGCCTCGGCATCTGCAGAGCCGCTGCCCCCTATGACGTCATTACACGGCAACCCGCACGTCGCCCGCCATGTCCTGCATCGAGCCGTACTGGAGCCCCACGACGCACAAGACCGAGTACGACCAGCATGTCACTTCCGCACGTCCCATCGAGGCGCTCAACCACTCCGACAAATCACACGACGGCGCAGTGCAGCGACGTGGCAGACCAGACGTCCGTCACGTCAGCACCCTGCCATCCACGATGGGACTGTGCAAGGGTTACCGACTACTGTGCTGCCTAAACTCCTGCACCAAGGACGGACACGACGTGGGGAGTCAGAACCAGGTTCCTGTGACCTCGGGACCAGCGAACCGACCGCTCCGCCCCGCTCGAGACCCCCGATGAGCCTCGGACGAACTAACCGAGTTCCGCCTCGCCCGAGACTCCCGGTAGGGCCTCGGGCGAACTGGCCATGCTCCGCCTCGCCCGAGGCTGGGCTCGTCCCGCAATCTCGTCACCTCCGCCTCAAAAGTCACTCTGGCAGGCTATCGCATCCAATTAATGCACCCAGCTGCCCTCACTACGTAAGCCACGATCGGCAGTATGCCGCGACAGGACCACGGTCAAATCGCCTTTTTACCATCCCTTACTGACGATACAGGGCACCGTATCCCGTAGACGCATGATCGGCACTGTTCCGCCTAAATCAACTATCGACGATGGCCGCCCAGACCTCACATTGCCACCCGCTAAAGGCCTCGGCACAGCAGGCCTCAGCACAGTGGGTCTCGGCCTCAGCGCGATAGGTCTCGACACAGCCTACTACAGCAGCCACCAGGCCTCGGCACTTCACCAAGTCAACAAAAGTACAAGAGCGCAGCATGTCGTCAGCCTTGAAGACCATACCGACTAGACATCGACGGGAACTCCCACGACGCCATACCGCTTCAGGGAGCGGAATACGTCAGCAAATAGTAGCCTTCTCATGTATCTCTCGCTTCCTCCTTGTAACTATAAAAGGAGGTAGCCAGGGCCATTTCTGGCGGGGGGGCGAAAAGACAAACACACCGATAGAACCACGCACTTCCATGCTGCTTGGGAGCAACGTCCCAAGCAGTTCGCACCACCTTCGCCGAGACCTGGGGCTAGCTCCCTCTCTCACTCAGCTTGTAACCCCCTACTACGAGCACTCCGGTGCAAGGAATACAAGATCAATCTCTCAGACTGGACGTAGGGCCTCGATTGCCCGAACCAGTATAAACCTTGTGTCTCTTTGCATCACCATCCGGGATTAGGGACACGCAGTACAAATTCACTCGTTGGTTGAGGGCCCCCCGGTTCCAAAACACCGACACTTTGATAAGATGTTGGCCGTGATTGGCACCCTGCTTTCGGAGGGCCACATTCTGCCAAAGAGCATGTATGAGTCACAGAAACTCCTTCGTGCACTTAAGATGCCGTATGAGCAGATACATGCTTGTCTGAAGGGGTGCGTCCTATTTAGGAAAGAACACGAGCATGCAAAGTTCTGTCCAAAGTGTAAATCCTCCAGGTACCTAGAGGTAGACTCTGATGATGGCCAGAAGAGGCAACTTACAATCCCCGTGAAAATCCTATGGTACCTTCCGTTCCTACCGAGGATCCAATGGCTATACATGACCGAGGAATCCGTAAAACAGATGACATGGCACAAAAATGGCAAACAGTACAATCCTGACAAGATGGTACATCCATCTGATGGTGAAGCTTGGATCCGCTTTAATGATAAACATCGTGACAAAGCAGATGAGGCTCATAATGTACGTATCGCGCTGGCAACAGATGGGTTCAATCCTTATGGAATGATGGCTGCCCCATACACATATTGGCTCATCTTCGTTATCCCCCTTAATCTCCCCCCCAGTGTCTCCTTTCAACGACATAACATATTATTGTCGTTGATAATTCCTAGACACCCAGGGAGTAATATGGGTGTGTTCATGGAGCCCGTGTTTGATGAATTGGTCCGTGCTTGGGACAAAGGGGTATGGACATACGATCGAGCTACAAAGACAACCTTCAAAATGCACATTTGGTACCACTACTCCCTGCATGACTTCCTGGCGTATGGGATATTCTACGCCTAGTGTGTTCATGGGAAGTTCCCATGCCCAATATGCAAGGAAGGTGTGAGGTTCATTTGGTTGCAGAAGGGTGGCAAGTATTCATTGTTTGACTGATATCGTCAATTCCTACCTCTTGACCATCTATTCAGACAAGACATCAAGAACTTTACAAAAGGTGTCAAAGTGACAAACCCTACACTGCGGATGATGACTGGTGTTGAGGTTCATGCTCAGACAGATGCTCTCGTGCCCAATGAAGAAGGTGGTTTTGTGGGATATGGTGAGCAACATATGTGGACTCATATCTCGGGCATGACGAGGCTCCCCTATTTCGATGACCTTCTTTTGCCACATAACATTGATGTAATGCACAATAAAAAGAATGTCGTCGAGGCACTTTGGGCAACACTCATGGACACTAAAAAGTCTAAGGACAACCCTAAGGCTAGAGTGGACCTGGCAACGTTGTGCGATAGACCAAATCAAGAGATGCGGCCTCCTAGTCATGGTAAGACCTGGAGAAGGCCTAATGCCGATTTTGTCTTGAAAAGGACCAAAGGAGGGAAGTACTTGAATGGATCCAAACGCTAATGTTCCCTAATGGGTATGCAGCGAATCTAAAGAGGGGAGTGAAATTAGGCACTCTGTGAGTCAATGGGATGAAGAGTCATGACTACCCCATATGGATTGAGCGGCTTCTTCCGACGATGGTTCGAGGCTATGTCCCAGAGCATGTCTGGCAAATGCTGATAGAGTTGAGCTACTTATTCCACTAGCTTTGTGCCAAGGAGCTCTCTCGGACCATCATTGATGACTTGGAAAAAGTGGCACCCGTGTTGCTCTGTAAGTTGGAGAAGATCTTTCCACCCGGCTGCTTCTTGCCGATGCAGTATTTGATTGTGCACCTCCCGTATGAGGCACGGATGGGGGCCGTGCAGGACTATTGGTTCTATCCAATCGAGAGATGTCTAAAGACTCTTCGCAAAAAATATAGAAATAAAGCCAAAATTGAGGCTTTCATTGCAGAGGCATACATTCTAGAGGAGGCGTCGAACTTCATAGAGAAATACTACACTGAGAACCTTCCTAGCGTTTATAATCCACCCCCTCATTACAATGCTAGCGAAAATGAATCGAACCTCAGTCTTTTCCAAGGGCAACTCGAAAGCGCAAGTGCATCGACCACTAAGCAATTGAAAAATGAAGAGTGGCGCAGTATCATGCTATATGTGTTGACCAACCATGTCGAGGTGCAGCCGTTCATTGGGTAAGTTCTAAACGAACTTGTTTCATTTCGCCGTATGTCCATGTTTCTTCGTCCAACCCCCTTGTTTCTCGTTGGTACAAGGAATTTATTTGTCAATCCTGGCATGGATAACCTACCCCGCAAGAAAATGGTACCCTTCTTTCATAGGGTCCGGGACTAGAGAGCCCCAATTTCATTTGTTGGTTCAAACAGAAAACCCAAACTGATGCGCCTATAAGTGATGAGCTGAGACAGGTTGCAAATGGCTGTGCTGTTAGGGTCAAGTCATTTACCGGTTATGACGTGAATGTAAATCATTTTCACATAGCAAGCTACGAGCAGAGTCGGCCCAATCAAAAAACCACAAACAGCAGAGTTGTTACGCCCGGCACTGATGGACTCAACTATTATGGAAGAATTGAAGAAATCTACGAACTATCATGCTATGGTTCCAAACCTCTTACTCCTGTCATATTCAAATGCCACTGGTTTCATCCTGGAGTAATGAGACGGACCCCTAAGCTTGGGCTAGTCGAGATTCGACAGGATTCCGTCTATCCAAAAAAAGATGTCTACATTATGGCTCAATAGGCCGTCTAGGTTTATTATACGTCATACACGTGCAAAGACACCGAGCATCTTAAGGGTTAGTCTATTGTGCACAAGGTATCGCCACACGGTAAACTACCTGTCCCAAACGATGAAGATTACAACTTCAACCCAAACACATATGATGGAGAGTTCTATCAAGAAGAGGGGCTACAAGGGAGGTTTGACATAGACTTAACCGAAGAGATAGGAATGGAAGTAGACAATGAAAGGGATGATGACGAGGACGCTGGAGACGAGGTGCGAAATCTGAAGGACATACAAATGCTTGAGCGATTATGTTTAGGCAATGACAATGAACACATCATTCCTCCTTCGGATAGTGTTGATGAGTTGGACAATATTGATAGTGATGACGAGACCTATGATCCAGCTAATCTCAGTCATGAAGATTATTTCTAATACATGTAATACTATGTTTTTTGTAATTATGTTTTGTTCATTTTTGCATATATTTCTAATACATGTATTACTATGTTTTTTGTAATTATGTTTTGTTCATTTTTGCACCTATTTCTAATTATGTCTTGTTTTTTTTATTGCAGGTGATTGAACAAAGATGGTGGGCGACCGTCATAGGTCCTTGAACTCGATTTACCAAAGACCACGTCGGCTGCAGGAGGAGGCGGAGGGGGTGACGGAGGGATCGGACAGGAGGAGGAGCAGGAGGACCGCCAGCCATAGGAGGGGGCCATCTCCTCCCACGTCGTGTGAGGAGGAGCTAGAGGAGGAGGTGGTGCCCGTGGACGAGTCGGACGAGGAGATAGTTTGGCAGACAGACGAGGAGGAGGGGACGCACGAGGACGATGAGTGGGAGGCGGTAGGCACGGGTTCCACTTCCTCCGACTCCTCTTTGAGTGTCTACTTGCGAGGTGCCGCGAGCCTCCCATAGGTTCCGCTTCCTCACCAACGCCCAGTGATTCGCCCCGAAGGGCAAAAGTAAGTAACTTTATATGTTATTACCACTACTTCATATGATATGATGAAAAAAACTAATAATTTTTCTTAATCACTTGTGCAGGAACTGGGTGGTTGTGTCGAGTGGTAGCGCACGGCTAGTCAACGGCATCCTGGGTCTTCTGTGCAGGCAACACTTCCCCGGCATTGTCACGTACGCATCGAAGATGGAGCCGGCCTACTCGTTTGACCACTACGCCATCGCCCTCGATGCGGAGTACCCCAACAAAGCGGCGTGGGTGAAGGCAGAGTTTTGGGTAAGTCTCCCTCGCACAATATTGCTCAATACATCGCATTCATTGGACTTTTCTTAAAATAATGAATGGATACATCGCTTTTGTATGCAGACTTATTATAGATGCGAGGAGGGATTTGAGGCTAGGGCGGAGCAGGTGACTACCAAAGCCTATAAAAAACTCGTCACCGACATGCATCACGAGGTGCGCATTCAGGCCATCATAACCTACTACGGGTCGAAGCATGGAGAGAGGAAAACCAAGAAAGACACAAGAGAGATGCAGCTGACCCGGGAGTAGTACCTTAAGGTAAATGAAGAACATCAATATTGATTCGTTTTGAGATTAAGTTGGTTTAATTTGATCTTCTTATATGCCCAATACTTGATGACGTGTAGATGATTCTCGGGTAGTGCCAAGCGTATCCCGAGTGCTGGGCGATGACGGTGGAGAGGTGATTCATGGAGGAGTACCTCAAGATGCACAGGGATGCCTGGGGCCATCGTTTGCAGATACAAGGTCCAGCACACCATCAAGGCAGCCGTAGCCTTGCCGGATATAAACAAGCATGGGTACACGAATTCATTTATCTATTGTGACGCTTAGTTCTGCCTGATTTCTAATCATTGTGCTGTCTTTCTCGCAGTCGGTGTCACATAGTGGCCAGGCTTGCTCAGACTTCCAGGCATGGTGTATGGCCCACAAAGGCAAGGCGACGTCCGACGTCTCCTTCAACCTGGAGGACCCGCCCGAGGCATACACGAACCTGAGCATCCACTCCCGCATCAGTGAGTACACTGAGGTGGCGAGGTCGCTCCATGGGTCAGACCATGATCCGAACACCCAGGACTTCGATGGAGAGACCGTCATGAGGGCGGGGCAAGGCAAGAAGCATGGACGGTTCTGGCTTGGCGACGGCGTCATCGACACGGCCTCTACTCCCTCTCTCTCCCAGATCCGAGCACAGAGCACGAGCGAGAGCCTGGGCATTCGCACACGACCGACCGCTGCACAGCATCGGATCGACGCACTCGAGGTTATTCCTGTTTTACTCGTCATACATTGATCTTTACACACCTTAATTAGCTTTGCATTACTGAAACATTAGAGTGAAATATTGCAGGCCCTGCTGGAACAAGAAATGAGGCAACGTTAGGAGCTGGAGGCCGGGCAGTAGAGGATGGCGGCCCAGCTGGAGGCCGAGCGGGCCGAGCGGCAGGCCTAGGCGTAGAGGCTGACAGGCATTACGAAGTTCCTACAAGGGCTTGGGCAACGTGTGGGCTTCTCTCTGCCAGCTGGGCTGTTGGTTCCACCTCCGCCTCCACGTCCTGCAGCTGCAGCTACTTCTGTGAGTATGAAAGTTTTTTACTTTCGCTTGTGCTTTGCTTGTATGGCATCTACCTTTCTAGATTAGCTATCCAAATAATCTTGTCTCACATGCAATCTTTTCTCCTTTGTGCAGTCTCCATCTGACGGTGGTTCGAATAATCCACCTCATGCACCTTCGAATGATGGAGCTGGGCCTTCACCACAGTCGCAGTGGTCGAGATGAGTGCACGTTGTATTTTTTTCATTTGTTGTTCACTTGATGATGGACTTGTGATATACTCTTGATGCACTTGTGAACTTTGATGGACTTGTGGATTTATTTGGATGGACTTGAGCACTTATTATTATATATGTGATATATATTGTGATGGATGTGATATGTGCGGATGGATGTGTGGATGGATGAGATATATATGTGATATATGTTTGTATGAATTTATTTGTCATGATGGAATGTAAAAAAAATTAAAAATTACCGTTTTATGTCACTTTGTCGAGTGTTGCACTCGGCAAAGGACCCTGTTGCCGAGTGCCATGGTCGCAGCACTCGGCAAAGCTGGAAAAATGGGCTCTCGGAAAACCATTTTTCCAGCTTTGCTGAGTGCCATGACCATGGTACTCGGCAAATAATTTTTTTTTAAAACAATCAAAGGCATTCGGCAAAAATTTTTTTTTAAAAAAAATTCAAACTTTGTCGAGCGCCGGCCAGGGGGCACTCGGCAAAGAATTTTTTTTTAAAAAAATAAAATATCTTTGCCAAGGGCCGGATAGAGGGCACTCGGCAAAGATTTTTTAAAAAAAATAAAAAATCTTTGCCAAGTGCCCGCAGGGTTGGCACTCGGCAAAGCGACCGTCAACGGGGCCGACGCCGTGATGGTCGCTTTTCTTTGTCGAGTGCCCCCGGGGCTCTCGGCAAAGCCTTTGCTAAGTGCCCGATAAAAGACACTTGGCAAAGAGGGATTTGTCGATCAATTTTTTGCCATGTGTTCTTTGTCGAGTGCAATTTGGCCTTTGCCGAGTGCCGGCAAAGAACCTGAATCCAGTAGTAATTGCTGTAGTAAGATATGACCACCTCCAATGCTATGATTTATTTATCCATGGAGGGAACCGAGCGGCGAGCGTTACTGGTGGCTGGTGGCCCAAAGCTCTCACTTCCGGCGCCCAAAAAGACACACCTCCTGATCGCACACACCTCTCACGCGCGACGCCCAGGCCATCGCCGACGCAGTATAAAGAACCTCCTCTCCTCTGCTTCCGGGCATCCTCCATCAGTTCTCTTCTTGTTCTTGCTACACCTCTGTGCCTAGCTAAAGCGAGAGCTAGCTAGCTAGCAATGAGGGCGCTTGGAAAGGTTGCTTGGGCATGGCTGCTGCTCCTGCAGCTCGCCGGGGCGTCTCATGTCGTCTACGACTACGAGAACCTCGAGGTGGAGGCGGCGGCGGCAGCCGCTGTGCCGCCCTCCATTGTCGACCCCCTGCTGAGGACAGGGTACCATTTCCAGCCTCGCAAGAACTGGATCAATGGTAACATAAACCTTGCTCGATCTACACACTTGCTGCCTTGGTCCACGTCCAAAAAAGCCTCGATTTTTCCGGCCAATTCTGTTGTTCTCTCACTGATCGAGGCACAACTAGACAGGTCATGCAGATAAATTAACCACCCGAGGTTTTTTAGGGTGAGATCGATGTTAAATTTCCCTTGAAACAAGGCTACAAGAGGCTCAAGTATATATATGCTTGGGAACAGAGAACTGAGAACATTGATGTCAGACATGCTCGTCACACGACAGAAATCAAGAGTTGATTCTGAAGTCTGAACACTTAACGTTTAAATCATTCCATCGTTATTTAACTAATAAATCTCAAATTGCGTTTATGTTCATACTACTAGCTAGAGTAGGGCAGTGCTGTCTATCACGCTCTAGCAGTGCAGTGCCAGGTAGCCGTTGTTAACTGAGGAAGTTTCTTCAGGTTCGCCAAGTTGAACATATTCTGTCCAATTACCAGTGTTTAGATTCGTAAACAGTCACTTCTAACTTTCTAAGTAGGTAGCTCTACTTTTGTTGCCTTTTCCTTTTAGGCTTTAAGAAAGATAGTAGGTATTGTCAAGGTTTGGTTCTAACTCGTTTTTTTTTCCATTCACATCTTCCGTGGGCTGCTCTGCGCTATGATTCCATCGGCGGCGAAACTTTGCGACGTCAGATCCCAACGGTACGTCGTTTTCGATTCCTTGCCAATAAATTTCCTTCGATGAATGACTAGAGATCTGCCCTGTACGACGAGTATCTGCTAGTAGATTTCTATATAGATAGATAGATAGATATGTTTTCGCAATTGTGCAAATGCATTACACGCGGCGTCACTACCACATACATGATTAGTAGGGGCTGTAGAGGCGGCTTGGCCAGCCGCCCCTACCATACCGTCTCTATAAATAATGATTTATAGGAACGGTTCCCAGACCGTCCTTACAAATCGATTTGTAGAGATGGCTGGTGTTATCAGCCGCCCCTATATATCGAATTGTAGGGGCGGCTTGTAACACCAGCCGCCTCTACAAAATCAATTTGTAGGGGGACGACTGTAGTACCAGCAACCCATATAATACCTGTTTGTAGGGGCGGTTCAGTCTAGAACCGCCCCTATCGTACATTTTTTCGGCAAAAAAAAAAAAAAAATTTACAATTCAAATTCGACCAGAACACACAAATATATATATATATATATATATATATATATATATATATATATATATATATATATATATATATATATATATAATTCAAATATGACCACAAGCATAGGAGCATTATATAAACTACCATTACAAGTCCAATTCACAAGAATTCAGCAAGGCCCCAATCTATCAGACAGAGTTTCCGAAACTCATGATCTATCATAACATTGTGGGGCTTCACATCTTGGTGCATAATACCTTGTGAATGGCAGTAATCCAATGCTTGTATCCACAAAACAGAAATAGTTAGGCAAGTCAAATTCACTATAGGTTCCTTGATAATTAGTTGATGACTACAAGTTCCTTGTATCTATTTTAAATCTAAATCTAAATGCTAATAAGACAAAGCCACATTATAATGATAGGTTCATTGGCACACAAATTAAGAAATGAATTATCAATCACAAAAGCTCCATAAAAGTGCTGTTAAATTAAGACAGAGAATTTACGGCTTAAGAGAAAATCAAGAAAGTGTCACCTTGGATATTCTAAATACTGTTCAGTAAACCATTCAAAGCACCAACAGAAATCGTGCAGCTATTGCCATCCACATTGACACTCAGACAAACACAACCCTAGAACATTAAAAAGAATTAACTCAGACTCAAATATGTGCACAAACCTCTCTAATTAGTGTCGACTGGTTGACTTAGGACCTACATGCCCATATTTTTTTTTATAAATCATCATCCACATCATTGTTGGTCACACATCATAATTTGATCTATCCTGACAAGTGAGATGTTTTGTCAAGTTAACATGCTTAAATAAGTGAGATGTTTTGTCACTGGCTTATTGAAGAGGCTTATTAGTTAACATGCTCAAGTTTGTCAATCACCTGAGGTTGCATATAACCCATTCCTTGGTTGTATGCTCCTTGTTGGCCCATCTAAAAAGAGCAGAAACAATCAGGTGGAGGTCAAGTCTATTAGGCAAACATACAGTAGTTTGTATGGTGAAGACCTGAGATTTTAATCACATTTATACCCCTAGTAATTTTCTAATAAAAAGAACATGTGAAATGCCCTATTCAGAAAAGAAGCTAGAACTTGCAGTGCAAGCACATGTTGCTTAGGAACCAATACTTTGAGTGAGCTTGAACTTGCAGTGCAAGCACATGTTGCTTAGGTACCTACATGTTCCTCGAAGTTTGGGCTAGTTAGGTTAATTAACAGATTTTTTTCAGAATGCAACTTGAGTTCACACTTTTTTTCAGAATAGGACTCAAATTATATATATGAAATTTGTAGAAATGCAGCACATGTGTCATTATAAGCAAGGGGGAAAATGCAAGTACTTGATTATAGATGACAGATACAATCTGCATAAAAAACTGCAGTAAAGCAAAAGCTTCAATTGTAGATGGCAAGCTATCTTCAGGTTCTCTAAAATAGGTGTGGCATTGTATAAGGCTATAAGCTGGTTATTTGCACAGCTGAACATATGCAAGACTGAAAAACTACTCTAAATTCAACTTAGCATCCATGAAAAAAAAATAAAAATTCGTTTGGTATAGATTCGGGCGGCTCCGGCTCCCCTAACATATCACTGTAGCTAAGAAACATGTATGCAATTGTGCAACTAAGAAGAGGAATGAGTAATTTCTCATAATACCTCCAGAGAGAAGAATACATAATAAACTGTATCATCAGCAGAGCATTTAGCGAAACCATTTTGTTCTAGTCTTGAAGGCTTCAAGCAACCTGAAAAACAGAATACTGGAAAGGTCAGTTATGAAGCATGGCCCTTCAGGAACCTGCTAACCACCAATGACGTTCTAGAGTTAGTTCTTGTAGTAATAAGAGCAGAGTTAATGAAAGCTACATAATTCGATGATTAACAACCTAGGCTCATGACAACTTATGGATACTTGTGTTCTACAACACCACTACAAAAATGGCACCTCTGCAAACAGAGAAACAACCTCATTTTTTAAAGAATGGAGGTGTCAGTCCAACAATGAAAAAAAAGCTTTTGTTAAAGAAGTGTTTTACAATTTAGTCACAAGACATATAGCATGGATTTCCTTTTTTCTTGGCTAGATAAATTGAAGTGTTGTACAATTTAGTCACAAGACATATAGCATGGAACTATAATCATGGTCATGGATCTCAAAGGCGATTTCATTGTCTTAAGGCATGTGAAGGCATATAGCAGATTTTTTCAAGGAAAGTAAAATTCAACTACAGTTAACCAATAACGAATCTGATTTCTCCAGTGTAGGCTCATCCTTTTCCCATCTACACATTTTGAGCAGGCACCTCAATGTAACCAGTTAATGAATTCTTCACCTGATCGATGCAACTAAACGGAGGTATTACCACAAAATCTGCAGTGGCACCATAATAATGATCTAAGAATCAGTGCAAAGCCAATACATATTCAAAAAGTACAAGTCAGGATTAATAAATAGCCATAGAGTCAAACTGATATGACTAATTTGAAGGTTCAATTATCTTGGCATTTGGCAAATCCCCGCATATAAATTAGTCATGTTCCTGAAGTTTGGGCCAAAATAAGACTGATTTAAAGGTTCAATTAGCTAGACAAAATCCACAAAGTCAAAGGCATAATACACCATCGCCAACCAACTATTTGTGCGGGCATTTCGTGGAACATGAATCGAGCTATGGCTAGCCGAATGCACCAGATCGATAACACCCGATGGATCGGGGCCGCGAATCCACAGAAGATGGTAAAATTATAAACAAAAAAGAGAAGCAAATCGAGTAGACCTGATAGTGCAGCCATGCACCTTTAACCTTCTTTATGCTGCATCCGACCTGCACCTTGCCTGGTCAGAACCATCGAATCAGAGTAGGTCTTCATCGTGAAGGGAGGCAAGGGAAAAGGCAGAGAGAGCACGTATCCATCTGACCTAGTCGTGGAGGGACGGCCGTGGCCGCTGTGGCAGGGAGGGTCGATCTCCACTTGGACGCAGACGTTCTTCTCCTCCATCCCCGTCGCCGCATCGGTCGTGCTCCAGTAGTGACGAGCGTCGGGTCCTGTCGCGGCTGCTGCTGCCAAGGGGTGGAGGAGGAGGAGGGCGCGGGCCTGGGTTCACGCTCGAGCCACGTGGTGGAGAGGCGCTGCGAGGACCCGGAGAAGGAGGGGGAGGGCGCGCGGCGGCGGTTGCTGCTTGGGGAGAAGGAGGGCGTGGCGCCGCAGCGGTCGCTGGCCGGGGAGGAGGAGGGCGCGGTGCACGGGGAGGCGGTGGCGGCGGCAAAGGCGTGCGTGCGTGCGGGTTAGGGTTCGGGACGGGGAGGCAGGCGGCCGAGTGAGAGCCGGTGGGCCCCACCTGTCGGCGTCAATTTGCTTTTATATTGTGAGCAGGTAGATTGGTATAGAAGAGGATCGATCGCACGGTGTATTCGTTGGGGTGATTCAGCTGCCCCTGTTGTGTAGCCGCCTCTACTTACGAGCCACCCTTACAAATCGACGCATTTGTAGGGGCGGCTCGTATTATCAGCCGTTCTTACTGTGCCATTTGTAGAGGCGGCTGCTGTGCTGGAGCCCGAGCACGCCACTGTAGAGACTGCTCCAATGCCAGCCTCTCTAAAAAACACATTGCTACAAACTATTTTTTACCTAGTGCGTAAAACAGTAGTGACGCCTTTTAGGACGAGATGGGAGACAGTCGCGGACTCCAGATCGATGTAGGCATGCATACTTGCATAGCAATAGCATACTTGTGTGGTGGACCATGCACGGGCTGACTGTCTCGCACCATGGTCGTCCATGGCCACTACCACTAGCTAGAAATGAACAAAGCTCAGTTTCCTCAAAGAAATGGTGGTTAGTTCCATTTCCATGCATGCATAATCTCTGATAGCTCCATATATAACAGTACCATACTGATATTTTTAGAGAAAGTTTATTCCATAATGTTTTATCAGAACCAATACCATATTGTTGGTGTTCTGATATTAACTGGAAATAAAACTTACACGCTTTGCTTAATTAGTGATCTTTCAATAATTTATAGGAAAAAAAATCTGATTTGATATATGTATATCTACGACAGCTCCATTGTACTACAAGGGGTGGTACCATCTCTTCTACCAACACACCCCGAAAGGCGCCGTGTGGGGCAACATCGTATGGGGCCACTCGGTCTCACGTGACCTCATCAACTGGGTCGCCCTGAAGCCGGCGATCGAGCCCAGCATCGCATCCGACAAGTACGGCTGCTGGTCAGGGTTGGCGACCACGCTGCCCGACGGCACGCCGGCGATCATGTACACGGGCGCGAACCGTCCCGACGTCAACTACCAGGTCCAGAACATCGCGTACCCTCGGAACAAGTCGGACCCGCTGCTCCGGGAGTGGGTGAAGCCCTCGCACAACCCCATCATCGTGCCCAATCCAGAGAGGCAAAGAGGAACAGCAGCAGTCCTGGCGGCTGGCGCTAGCGATCGTATCTGCCGCGAGTGCTCAGCTGCACGCACAAGCTGATCGTGCCCAGCGTGCCGTGCAGCCGCACGCGCCCACTGTTCCCGTCCGTTCGTGCGATCTACGTCGCCCACCTATTTTTCACCGCACCTTTCACCGTCACGCGCACAAACTCGACCGTACGTTAGCAGCTCGAACGGGCCCTTTTCTTCTCCAGGTGCGAGCTGACCAGATCGTGCGTGCACTTTGCGTCATTATACATACTGTGTGCAGGCTGACGTGGAGGTGAGCTTCGAGGTGTCGAGCCTGGCGGGCGCGGAGGCGCTGGACGACCCGGCGCTCGCCGGCGACGCGCAGAGGCTGTGCGGCCGTGGAGGGCGGCGTGGGCCCGTTCGGGCTGTGGGTGCTGGCCTCCGCCAACAGGGAGGAGAGGACCGCAGTGTTCTTCAGGGTGTTCCGGCCCGCGCGCGGCGGCGGCGGCGGCGGCGACAAGCCCGTGGTGCTCATGTGCACCGACCCCTGCAAGTAATTAAGTGATGAGTGCCCCGCGCACTGCCCGGCAGGTCGATGCATGACACGTTGGCATGTGGTCAGCCATGAGTTTTTCGTGCCTTGATCACCTGCAAATATATAGCAGAGCCTACATACTGGTGGTGCCGCTTGGCTCTGCTAGTTGTACTTGACTGCAGCACTGACTTGGCTTTCCATTTCTTTTATCCATCGGATCGCATGATAGGACCCGAACCTGTACCAGCCGACGTTTGCAGGTTTTGTGGATACAGACATTTCTAACGGCAAGATATCTCTGAGAAGCCTGGTCTGCATGCATGCGAGTATCTGCTAGTAGTACAATCGTTGGATAACCTTTTTCCCTTGTAGTTAATTCCTTTATTTTTCTCATCTGATGCAGATCGACCGGTCGGTGGTGGAGAGGTTTGGAGCCGTGGTCGCGAGGAGTTGCGCAGCGCGTGGTGAAGGCTGAGGCAAGAGGTCGTGGCACCCTGTCTTAGTGTTTGGCCTAGGTTCACATAGCTTAGTTGGGTCTTGGTTGTTTGGGATTATACTAGCTGACGTACCGTGAGCCGTTGGAGCGGCTAACTAATCAGTATCTTGACATACCAGGGGTATCATAATCCCGACACTTGGTAAAAGAGGTGGCTTTTAATAACTTTGTTTGCTATAATATATACTCCCTCATTTCAAATTATGAGAGGTTCTGACTTTTTCAAGATTTATAGTTTGCTATGCACTTTATACACTGACTAGATGTATATTAAAAGGGACTTGCTAAAATTCTTGAATTTTAGTTTCCTTTCAGACAACGGTTATTGCATATATTTTATACTGAAATTACAGATTACTTAAGTTGCAATTTCTGTAGGCGCAATCTGCAATTTTTGGTACCAAGAATAGGAAACCTATTAGACAAAACCACAAACCCGACAAAATCTGATTTGTGTTGGCACAAAGATAATTAATAATTTACGATAATTTCTATAGGTAGACAAGGAAAAAATTTAATATGTTCTGACACATAGACAAATAGCAAATCACAAAAGTCACAATTTACTTATAAGAGTGTTGTCTGAAATCATCTTAAAATTCAGACATTTAAAATATAGGAGAAGTGATATTAAAAACAATGTATCGAGAAAAGTCAAAACTTTTTATAGTTTGGAAAGAAGGGGTACTATAAATAGCTGGACAAATAGTAAGTAGGTCCAACCAACCTCAACCAAGATCAAGATTGTTAGCATCCCACTTTGTATTCTAGAATTTTATGATCCTATCAAATTGAGACAATACCAATCCTACTATATATGTCAAATTTTGTAGTATCCTCATCCTATGTAAAGATTTCACACGATATATAAAATTTTGAATTTTATAGAGTATCCCGATACTGTGATCGACGATAATATACAACAATTAATATAAAAAATAAATGATTTAGTTGTGATAAATACTATTTAAAGGTAGGCGCGAAAATAATACCAAGAATTACATTTAAATGTAAAAAAAGACAAATAAATTAATCAAATCAATATTATAGATTAAAATTTGTCCAAATATTACAGATCTTATATAAAATATGCACTCCATCCGTCTATAAAAGAATGCAACTATGAGATCCGTGCCGATGAAACTAGTCAAGTTTGATCAAGTTTATTGTAAATAGTACTAACAAAAATGTCCGTATATTGCTACGGGGCATATAGTTTGTAGTCATCTGAACGACATGAAGCTCAGAAGATTTATTCAACTATTGCGTCTTGCTTTATTCATCTTGGAACCCAACTCTATAACATGTCGTGCACTCTACTTGTATTCATATAGGCAAAGGATGCTTGAAGATTTATCCATTGTTTGGGTCATATGTTTCAATTTATATTGGTATTGAACTTTCCATCGTGTCTTGACACGCTGCTCTAACTCGTAAAAGTATGGGAGAGAAAAAATGATTAAAAATTCCATACCTTAATATTAGTATATACTACTTTTTTTTAGAAAATATAGTTCATATTTGGAAATTCATCCAAAGCATTTTCTTCCCATACTCAAAAGTAGAGATGGGACAAACAAAACTTAATGATTCACGTGTGTCTCTTCTACTTATCTTGTATAAGACTCCACAATGCAATTTTTTGTGGAGATAGCATATAGGCAAAAAAATATTGATTTATTGCTAAACTTTTGGGAAAAATGATAATGATTCCATTATTTGGTTATTATATTGCATGAGGTTGAGCACTTACTATAACAATTAAAGTGGATAACTTGTGCACAAAAACTAACACAACAGTAGTTTGATGGTGAAATTTATTTATATCTATCTATATCTCTTATAAAAACAAACCTCACTATGTTTCAATCTCCACACCACATGGCATACTCCACTAAGTGCCACATCATCCCTTTAATAATTGCTACAGCTTTTCCACTAAATGCAATTACTATTTTCAGTCTATCAACAAGCAAGGAATCCACATTGTACTATTTGTTTTCCTCTCACATTCTCCTATAATTTAATTTAATATTCTACAAATGTTTTATTTTAACGTCCCGCAGCAACGCACGAGATATTCTTCTAGTCTGTTGAAAACTAAAGTTATGAATTTAATTCTCTATTTTACATTCACTACTACAATAAACTTAACGAAGGCGGGTGATTTTGATTTTCGGAGGCGGGCAAAGGCAATCGCCTCAGTCCAAAGGTCACGGTTAATCCGTGAACAACGGAGGTGGTTGCCTTGCCCGCCTCACTTAATCGATTAACTGAGGGGGACAGCAAATGCCCACCTCGGTTAATGGATTAAAAAACAAAAAAAGCCAGAGCCCACCGATGAGCCCGTTTCGGAGCCCACCGACGAGCTCGCCTGCTCCACACGGCCCCGTAGCCGGGGGTGTGTAAGGTTGAGATGGCGACTAGAGGGGGATGAATAGTCATTTCTAAAACTTAATTACGCCGGCTAATCGAAACAAGTGTAGAATTAAAACTATCGGTATAGCCAAGACTACACCCCTCTATCTATGTTCTCTAGCACCTCGCTAAGATCTTAATTAAGCAACAAAGGTGCTGGGCTAGCTAGAGCTCACCTAACGAATTCTAGGAGCAAGGTCACACAAATCTATGACCCTAGTACTTCAAGCAATGAGGGAGCTCCTACACATGCTAGTAAGCAAAAGCATAAAGCCAACTAAGCTCACTAGCAATGCTCAATAACAAGGCAACCAATGCTAAATTAGAGAGTGCAAATACTTAGCTACACAAACTAAGCAATGTGACTAACAAGGTTACATAAACCTAAATTAGCCACGCAAGGGAGCTACTTCTATGCTACACAAGCAAGAAGGTAACTAGTGAGCTACACAAGCTAACTAATTACAAGAGCAACTACACAAGCACAATATATATAAAAGTAATCACAAGCTTGTGTAAAGGGATTGCAAACCAACGGGAAGAACAAGGTTGACATAGTGATTTTCTCCCGAGGTTCACGTGCTTGCCAACACGCTATGTCCCCGTTGTGTCGACCACTCACTTGGTGGTTCGACGGCTAATTGGCATCACCCACGAAACCCGCACGTCGGGAACCGCAAGAACCTATCCCAAAAATGAGGGTAGCTCAGTGACACGATCAACTAGAGTTGCTCTTTATGTCTCCCGCGGGGCGAGCACAATGCCCCTCACAAAGCTCTTCTCCGGAGCACCGCACAAGCTTCTTGCGGGCTTCAACGGAGACCACCACCAAGCCGTCTAGGAGGTGGCAACCTCCAAGAGTAACAAGCACCACCGGCTTGCAAGACGACCACCTAGTACCACTCGATGCAACCTCACGATGCAATCACACTAGAATCGCTCTCACACACAATCGGATGATCACTATCAAGTATATGTGAGATAGAGGGCTCCCAAGCACTCTCAAGCATGGACACAAAGTCCCCCAAGGTGCTCTTCACCAGCCATGACCAAGACCACCTTCTATTTATAGCCCCATGGGCTAAACTAGCAGTTACCCCTTCACTAGGCAAATTTCGGGACGACCGAACGCTCTGGTCAGATCGACCGGACGCACCCTGCCAGCGTCCGGTCGCTCTACGCTGTCCACGTGTCATTCTACATTCAACCAGAGCTGCCCGATCTCAACGGTTAAGTTGAGACCGGACGCTGCACAATGAATGACCGAACACTGCTGCGCCTGAGTCTGATCGTTTCCAAAGAGCTCCCCGAGCCTCTGTTTTGCGACCGGACGCGTCCGGTCCACCATGATCGGACATAGACCAGCGTCCGATCAATTTTGTGCCCGCGCGCCTAACTCTAGCACCGCCTACGTAACCATACATCAGCACTGACCGAACGCAGACCCTGAGCGTCTGGTCACTCTTCGCGCCAGTGTCCGGTCATGAGACCGAGACAGCGCGCACACTACTACCACTGATTGGACGCGCTGGTCCTGCCGAGGCTAGCATCCGATCAGTTCTGCAAAACCCTATCTTTTCTATATAGGGCACTGGTGGCACCGTCGAACTGTCCGTCGGTGGAGTTTCGAACCTTTCTCGCCTCTGTTCCATCACCGAGTTGATCCACATCAACTCCAACTTCATCTCCTTTATAAATATACCAACACCACCAAGTGTACACCACCATGTGTATGTGTGTTAGCATTTGCACAAATCATTTCCCAAAGGATTAGCCACTCAACTTGCCACGCCACTCAATCCTAGCAATGATGCAAAGTTAGATCACTCGAGTGGCACTAGATGATCGATATGTAAACAAGTTTGCCCCTCTTGATAGTACGGCCATCTATCCTAAACCCTGTCATAAACTTCGCTACACACCCATGACTGGTGAAATAAAATACCCTAGGTTATACCTTTGCCTTGCGCATTCCATTCCATCTCCTCCAATGTCGATGCAACACATGCACCAACACGATCAACAATGATATGATCCACTTCATATCATCATGTGATCATATTGGTTTATCGATCTTGACTTCACTTGCTTTTCACTGTTGCCTTCGTCCATCGGCGCCAAATCTTGCTTAAGCTTCACCGCCACGCGGTCCATCACTCCAAAGCCTCCAACTTGCCCTTCACGCTTGCAACCGGTCCATCAAGCCAAGTCATGTCTTGATCTTCTCCACCTTGATCACATGACTCGATGTCATGTCTCATTTGCAATGAGCTCCTTCATCATCACATGTGTGAGCTTTGCAACATCTCCAAGCCATTTTCACCTTCATGGCATATGTTGCTCACACACATGTACCTATGGACTAATCACCTATGTATCTCACATAAACACAATTAGTCCACCTAGGTTGTCACTCAATTACCAAAACCACACAAGGACCTTTCAGGGTGCTCGATCTGCCACCAGATCCGCCGCTGGATCTAGGCCGCCGCCACCAAGGGAGCATGCCTCGCCCCGTGCGCCGCTGTAGCCATGGGTGCTCAATCTGCCATCGGATTCGCTGCTGGATCCGTGTACCACCGCTCCTCGCCAGCTGGAGATGCTCGTCATCAGTCGGAGATGGTCGCCGTAGCCTAGATGTGTCGGTCGTTGATGCTTGCCGCCGCTTGGAGGACGTCCACCGCGCCGCCGTCACTTCCCCTCATCGGATCTACGCCCGCCGCCACCGTGGGTCGCCAGATCCACGCCCTCCACCGGTGGAGCGCCGCTATCGGAGGAGGAGCTTGGCGCCGAGAGAGGAGCCCGGGGGTGTCGCCGCATCTAGATCCACGCGCTCAGGAGACTATGGGAGAGTGGTCGCCGATACGCGCTCGGGAGAGGGTGGGAGAGGCGCCGCCGCCTCTAGATCCGCGCTTGGGAGAGGGAGGGAGAGGTGCCACCGCTATGGGTTTGGGCTCGGGTGAGCGAGAGGGAAGAGGGAGAGCGAGAGGGAGACTGGTGGAGGGAGGCATGGGAGAGGGAGGCACGGGCGCCGTCTCTCGATCATAGGAGAGGAGGGGAGGGAGGCACGGGATGTTTCAGAGGGAGAGATGAGTGTGGCCTCCAAACCCTAAGTTCAGTATATATACTTCAAACCTGTTACTGGGCCAGATGGACCAAGTGGGCTCGCCCATGATTAACAGAGGCAGGCCTTATACTTGCCCGCCTCCAAAAATGGATTTATGAAGGCGGGCGACATAAGGCAACCGCCTCGGTTAATAAGTATTAACCAAGATGATTGATTTGAAACAACCGTCTCGGTTAATGACTTAACCGAGGCGGTTGCGTTAGGACAACCGCATTGGTTAATAGGCATTAACCGATGTGGTTTTTTTATATTGTCCGCCTCGGTTATGCATTAACCAAGGCGGTTGCTGGGCCGGTTGCCCTGCCATGAATAACCGCGGTGGGCAACCGACCCAACCGCCTCGGAGCCCATTTTCGAAATGCCTTGTAAATTTGTTTGTGTAGTAGTGATTAGAATTTAATTCACTTCTCTACTTATAGGGAGAAAGAGAGAAAAAAAGAACAAAACAAAAAGGGACAAAATCGTAAAAAAATGACAAAGGAGACGAAACCGTAACAATAGCAAAAAAAAAAAAAAAGAACCAAATGGATAAAGTGATGGATTGGAAAAGAATATAAAAACGGATGAAGAAGAAACTCGTTCTTCTGGATCGGACTCTTCTCCCTCTCCTTATTCGGTCGCAACTCCTAGTCAGATGTGCTTTTCCTTGGCTCTTGGAACCGACGGAATTTGAGGATGCAGGATGCGCACAGGAGGGTGTTTTTGGGCAGTGTGAAAACGGAATTGAAAAAAAGAGAACTCGGTAGAAAGGAAAAATAGATTATAATAAGATATATTGGAAGATATAGTAGAGTACGGTTCCTTATTCAGGTTAGTCAAGATTGGAGGCTTAATATTAGGTATAGATAGATATAGATATTAGATAAAGATTAGGATTCCTATTCAGCTTATTTGATATCGCAGCGTTCCATTTGGATTTGGATTTGTAGCTATCCGGAACCTATCATATAAATGAGGAGAGCTATAGACATAGCATGTATGTCTTCAAATAAATTTATGAAAATATATTGTATAATGATACTTATTTTGTATCATGAATGTTAGAATTTTTTTGTGTATATTTAATCAAAGTTCAAACTGTTTTTCTTGAAAAGCAAGAATTGTATTTTTTTAACAGAGGGAGTATATAATTTATAAAATAGATCCGATATTGTCCGCGAGAAAACGGCATCTGCCGATCAGCTTACGCTTGGGCGGCCGCGGCTCGCGATTTTCCACGCCCCGACCGACGAATTCAGTATAAATACCGCCCTCCCTTCTACCCTTCCTGCGCCACCCTTCACTTGTAGCTTCTTGCTGCCTGCGTGCGCTCTGTGCTTGTGTGCGTGAAGTGGGTCAGCAATGAGAGCGCTAGGAGGAAGGCTTGCTTGGGCATGGCTGGCCGTACTGCTGCTGCTGCTGGTGCACCTGGCTGGGGCCTCTCATGTCGTCTACGAGGAAGAGAAACTCGAGGTGGAGGCGGCGGCAGTGCCACCGTCCATCGTCCACCCGCTGCTGAGAACCAGCTACCACTTCCAGCCCCCCAAGAACTGGATCAATGGTAGTGTAAAAATCTTCCATCCTTGCTTGTCTTGGTCGAGGTAGATCGTCATGTTTTGAATTGTGGTGGCCGGCTGTACACCTGTACCGCTATAGCAAGGACACTGTTACGGCCCAAGATGTGGAACCGCGTCTGACTTCGGAAGAGGAGACCGCAGCACATGGGCCTGGGCCGCATCCAAGGCGTTCCAGCAGAGCAAGGGTGCCGAGCACGCGTACCAGCGGGGACGAATGGGCGAAGGCGTGAAGCAGTTGTCCACCTGGGAATCTGATATATGTGTAATAGGTTAGAGGAGAGAGGGTAATCAGAAACTTATAACAATTGATTTGCCTCCTGAAAGCTTCCTCTGAACCCGCCCCCTTGCTTGCTCTTCTTCCTCCTTTCCGATGGTTGTAACAAATTGGTTCAGAGCCCTCAATTCTTGGCCGATTTTTTATTTCCTCCACCTTGATCTCGGATCGTAACCCCCGACGGCTGGTTGATCGTCCTCGGTGCTGCGGCAACGAGTGATGAACCCGTAGGTCCGTGCCGAGGCTGATCTGATCGGTGTAGGAGCGAATCGCCGGAAATCGTTTCACCCTGGAGCCCCACCAAATCGACCACGAGCAATTCACCCGCTTCTGCAAGCAGCTCGGTGCCATGGATCTCAACACCAAACTCATTCTCGATGAGCTCAAGTCTATGCAATCCAACCTCACTAATCGGATCGACGCGGTCGAGCACTCCATCGGCGCCCGCGTCGGTTCCTTGGAGGACGCCGCCAAGGTGCTCGACGCTTGGAAACCGACGATGGACGCCTCTGTAGCGGAACTGCGCGCGGAGATTGGAGCATTCAGGAAGACTGAGGAGAAGGTGGGGTCGATGCGGGAGGAGATGACTGCGCTGCGCAAGTCTGTGAGCCGCTCCGTCCTCGACGCCACGCAGGCCACGCCGACCGGGGTGCTACAGCGTCCCCAGGGGTCCCCAACGTGGATTTCCGCTGGTTGGACTCACTTCCGCCCGTTAGGGCTCCACGAGGAATCAAGTCACCGGGGATTTGAGTCTTATGCTCGATCCCCGGTCAAGGGTACGTTCATCCCGCCTGATCCTGATTCCAAACCCAAGCTGTATCGATCCTATTCGAGCTCGGCTCTCGTTGCTGGCACTCAGGGCGGTTCGGGAGGGGTGCACGGGTCTCAGGATCATCATGGTTATGAGGATGGGGATGGGGGTAATCATCACCTACCTAAAATCAATTTTCCTCCATTTGATGGTGCCAACCCAAAATTGTGGCTCGGGCGTTGCTTAGATTATTTTGAGATGTACTTTGTTCCGCGCCGCCGCTGGGTCAAGGTGGCCACCATGCACCTGTCTGGCGCCGCGGCATGTTGGTTGCAATCGGTTGAGGAGCAGGTTCGCTCGGGGGGCCTAGGAGCAGTTTCAGGAGCTGGTCATGAACCGCTTTGGTAAAGACCAGCATGAACTGCTGGTTCGTCAGCTCTTTCACATTCACGAGTCAACCATGGTCTAAGAATATATTGACAAATTCACTGGGTTGGTAGATCAGTTAATTGCTTATGGCCGTAATACCGATCCAATTTACTATGCTATGCATTTTGTCGATGGATTGCGTGCCGACATTCGTGCTGCTGTTCATATGCAACGTCCTAGAATTTGGATACTGCCTGTGTCCTTGCTCTGTTGCAGGAGGAATTGGTGGATCCTGTTTGTAAGAAGGAGCTTCGACGACCTGAACCATTCACCTTTGCCAAGGCTCCTGTGCGTGGGCCGCCGCCGCCGCTGCTCAATCAGCCACCGCGTCTGGACCGTCAAGATAAGCCAGTGCTGCTGCATCCGGTCCCCGAACGACGTGCTCGTGGTATGGATGACAAGCTCTCCACGTTGCGTGATTATCGGCGCGCTCGTGGCCTCTATTTCCGGTGTGGAGAGAAATGGTCACGTGATCATTGATGTCCTGAAGCAATTCAATTGCATGCTTTGCAAGGACTCTGGGAGGTTTGTTTTTTTGGGGACTGTCAGGAGGATGGCTATGATGACTATTTGGAAGCTAGCACTGAAGAAGCTCAATTGTGTATTGCTATGTCTATGGCTGCTTCTGGAGGTCCACTCTCTGTCACCTCTATTCGGTTCATGGGGCACATTCAGGGTCATCCAGTTCATATTCTCATTGATTCTGGTAGTAGTCACACCTTTGTCAGCGCTGCACTGGCTACTCAGTTGCTAGGTCAGTCTATTCTCTTGCCTCCACTCAAGGTCATGGTGGCAGATGGTTCGTAGTTGCTTTGCTCCTCTCAATTTCAGAACCTCGTTTGGATTGTTCAGACTCATGATTTTGTCTCTCAAGCTAAGGTGTTGCCGTTGTCTTCTTATGAGTAATTGTGGGCATGGATTGGTTGGCTTCTTATAGTCCAGTTGTGGGGGATATACCCCCGGGTACCACAAGATGGTACATGGGCCGCACCATCCGAGGTGGCCCGGCCCATAAGATCAAGGCGTACATGGCTAGATTACAAGTTGTACTAGATATTGTAATAGTACCAAATAGGATACTTTACTTGTATGATCCTGTAGTTCCAATAATTCACCGCGAGCAAGGAAGATATGGTCAGAGCTCGGCGGAGCCGTTTGGCGTGGCTCGCTAGTCGGCTCGGCGTGGTCGACGTGGCTCGCTTGACGGCTCGGCGTGGTCGACGTGGCTCGCTTGTGGCTCGGCGTGGCTCGCTTGACGGCTCGACGTGTTCTGCATGGTGTCCATGTAGATGATTTTGTCTCTCAAGCTAAGGTGTTGCCGTTGTCTTCTTATGAGTAATTGTGGGCATGGATTGGTTGGCTTCTTATAGTCCAGTGAACATTGATTGGCAACACAAGTGGCTGCTTATTACACAAGGACAAAACTAGTGTTTCTTGTAGGGTTCTCTCTCAGCTCTGCCTCCTGGTTCACTAGTGCAGGTATCGGCAGTATTGTCAGATGCCTCTATTGTCGGTTAGGAAGCAGTACCACCGGAGGTCTCAGCACTCTCAGCTGAATTTCAGTCAGTGTTTGTTCCTCCTTCAGGTTATCCTCCAGCCTGTGATTGTGATCATGCCATCCCATTGCTACCGGGAGCCAGTCCATTCTCGGTCTGTCCATATCGCTACCCTCCAGCTGTCAAAGATGAAATCAAGCGACAAATTTTAGATATGTTACAGTCAGGAACCATTCAGCACAGTAATAGCCCCTTTTCTTCATCTGTGTTGCTAGTCAAGAAAAAGGACGGTACCTTCTGCTTTTGCGTTGATTTCAGATAGCTTAATGCTCTCACTGCCAAAGCTAAGTATCTAGTGCCCGTAATCGAGGAGCTACTAGATGAGTTGACCCATGCCTCTTGGTTTTCCTGTCTGGATCTCACTGCTGGGTATCACCAGATACGTTTGAAAACTGGAGAAGAATTTAAGACTACCTTTCAGACACATTCGGGCCATTACGAGTTTCGAGTTATGGCCTTCGGCCTCATAGGAGCTCCAACAACCTTCCTGAAAGCTATGAATACCACTCTCTAGTCTCTCTTGCGCAAGTGTGTGTTGGTGTTCTTTGACGATATCCTCATTTTCAGCCGTACCTATGAAGAACATTTGGAGCACATTCGTCAGGTGCTAGAGTTACTGCAACGTGATCAGTGGTAGGTCAAGTTGTCTAAATGCCGCTTTGCTCAGCGTCAGTTACGCTACCTTGGTCACATCATTTCGGCTGAAGGTGTCGCCACTGACCCTGAGAAGATTCAGGCAGTTGTGCAATGGCCGCCCCCCAAACAGTAAAAGATCTGCGAAGTTTTTTTGGGTCTCGCAGGTTATTACAGGCGTTTTGTCAGGAATTTTGGCATTATCTCGCGCCCTTTGACTGAACTGTTACACAAGGGTGCTATTTTTGTCTGGACAGATTTGTAGGAGCAGGCATTTTCGGCTCTCAAACAAGCGCTTACATCTGCTCCAGTGCTGGCCCTTCCTGACTTCAGTAAACCCTTTTCAGTTGAAACCGATGCAAGTGGCACTGGTATTGGGGCAGTGTTAATGTAGAGTGGGCATCCTTTAGCCTATTTGAGCAGAGCTTTGGGACCTCGCTCACGGGGTTTGTCCACTTATGAAAAAGAATATATGGCAATTCTGATGGCTTTGGAACAGTGGCACAGCTACCTTCAGCATGCTGAGTTCCAGATAGTTACTGATCAGCGTAGTCTTGTGCAGCTCACAGAGCAACGCTTGCACACTCCTTGGCAACAGAAAGTGTTCACTAAATTGGTTGGCCTTCAGTACAAGATTGTGTACCGCAAGGGTGCTGACAATGGCGTGGCCGACGCTTTGTCTTGCACTCCCACATCTCAGCTTGCTGCGGTTTCAGTCTATCAACCGCAGTGGCTTGAGGAAGTAATTTCCACCTATGCACAGGATGTCCGTGCTCAAGAACTCCTTACTAAGCTATCCATTACACCTGATGCAGTACCTCCTTTCACATTGAGGGATGGTCTGCTCCGTTATAACCATCGAGTTTGGGTGGGTCACAGCAAGGAACTGCAGACTAAATTGATTGCAGCAGTACATTCAACAGCTATTGGTGGACATTCCGGTGTCGCTGTTACCTATCGCCGTCTCAAACAAATCTTTGCTTGGCAAGGGATGAAGTCAGCGATTCATGCTTTTGTTGCTACTTGCACTGTCTATCAACAGGCCAAACCTGATCAATCAAAACTTCTAGGTCTGTTGCAACCCCTTCTGGTTCCTGACGGGGCTTGGTCCGTCATCTCGATGGATTTCATTGAAGGGCTTCCGTCTCCACAAGGCTTCAACTGCATTTTGGTCGTGGTAGATTTGTTCTCCAAGTATTCTCATTTTCTGGCCCTCAAGCATCCATTCACTGCTGCCTCTATTGCTCAGCTATTCCTCTCGCAAGTATATAAACTGCATGGTCTTCCCCAAGCTATCATCTCGGATCCGGATAAGATCTTTACTAGCAACTTTTGGCATGAGTTATTCAAATTGGCTGGTGTGGAGTTGCGTATGAGCACGGCGTACCACCCACAGTCTGATGGTCAAACGGAGCGAGTGAATCAATGTGTTGAAACATTTCTCCGCTGTTTTACTCATGCATGTTGTCGCACTTGGCGTCAGTGGCTGGACCAAGCTGAGTTTTGGTACAATACCAATTGGCATTATGCTCTCGGGCGCTCACCCTTTGAGGTTTTGTATGGTTATGTCCCACGGCACTTTGGGCTTGCTGTCAGCCCGGATGTCCCAGTGACAGATTTGGCCACCTGGTTGTCTGACAGAGCTCTTATGACTGATGTAATTCGACAGCATCTCAACAGTGCAAAGCAACGCATGAAGAAGTATGACGATCAACATCGGTCTGAGCGTCACTTTGAGGTAAACGATTGGGTGTTTGTCAAACTTCAACCATACATTCAGTCTTCCTTGAGCCAGCGCGCCAATCAGAAGTTATCTTACAAATTCTTTGGACCGTACCGTGTGGTTGCACATGTGGGTACCATGGCCTATCAGTTGGAGCTGCCTGCCTCTTCATCTGTGCATCCGGTCTTTCATGTGTCGCAATTGAAAAAGTTAGTCGGTGCTCATCATACTGTCACAGCGCAACCCCCTTCAGCAAATGTTATTTGGAGTATTCCTGAACGGATTTTGCAAGTCCGATCCGTGTTCAAAGGTACGCGTTCAATATCTCAGGGACTGATCAAGTGGTCTAATTTACCAGCTTCTCTAGCCACATGGGAGGACCTGGAGCATCTCCGACAGTAGTTTCCTCGCGCCACCGTCTGGAGTCGGCTTGGCGCGCAAGGGGGAGGGGATGTTACGGCCCAAGATGCGGAACCGCGTCTGACTTCGGAAGAGGAGACCGTAGCACATGGGCCTGGGCTGCATCCAAGGCATTCCAGCAGAGCAAGGGTGCTGAGCACGCGTACCAGCGGGGACGAATGGGCAAAGGCGTGAAGCAGCTGTCCACCTGGGAATCTGATATATGTGTAATAGGTTAGAGGAGAGAGGGTAATCAGAAACTTATAACAATTGACTTGCCTCCTGCAAGCTTCCTCTAAACCCGCCCCCTTGCTTGCTCTTCTTCCTCCTTTCTGATTACTGCTACTCGCCTAAATCTATACAACTTGCCTTGGTCGTAACAGACACCTTGTCCCTAGCTACTGACTAAAGGAACCAATAGTCACAATCACAAGTGTTGTGTTTTTCTTATGCTGTACACAGGGTGACACGCTACTACACTAGACAGGTCATGCATGTAGACTAACCAAACACTTTTTTTATGACCAATAATATACGTTGAGCATCACCTGAAAAACTCATCAATAGGCTACTGTAAGTGCCTAAGTCTTTTCAGGGTCCTATAAGTTGTCACTTTAAGCCTGAATTAATTAAGTTTGATAGGTCTGGCAGCTCAGACAACATGCCTGTCACAGCAGAAATCACGAGCTCAGACAACATGACTGTCGTGATCGGCTGGGCCCGGCTGGCTGGGTGGGCTGGCCAGCTCACATAGACACGGTTCCAATAAACCAGCCAGCAGTATTTTTCTCTCACATAAACAAACCAGCAACGATATAAACTAGCTAGTTGGCTTAAGCCTGTTCGGTTGGCTAATTCGTATTGTTGCTGGTTCGTTTATATGAGAGAGAAGTACTGCTGTCTGGTTCATTAAAATAGTATCCATGTGAGGGGGCTGGCCAGCCCAGCCAGCCCCAGCTGGTTAACTCATCAACTCAACTGTGACAGAAATCACCAACTCTCTGGCAGGAGTATCGTATCAGACACTTTTTTTTTTTGTTGCTCTTCTTTTCCCGAATTTAACACAGTGCTTCTTCCAGTGGTTAGTTGACTTTAGTTCTAACTCGATTTTACTATCTTCTCTGCGGGCTGTTATTCGCTCTGAATGCGTCGGCGCAACGCCAGATCCCAACGGTACGTCGACGTTGCCCCCCACCTTATAAATTCCTCCTGTACAATCATTATGCATCAGAGATTATGAAGTTTTTTATCCTATGAAACAAATGCATGCAGCTCCGTTTTATTACAAGGGATGGTACCATTTCTTCTACCAGTACAACCCCAAAGGCGCCGTATGGAGCAACATCGTATGGGCGCACTCGGTCTCACGTGACCTCATCAACTGGGTGGCACTAGAGCCGGCGATCGAGCCCGGCCAGCAACCCGTCCGACAAGTACGGCTGCTGGCCCAATTGATATCTACAATTAATAAAATAAAGTTGTCACTGTGATCTCCTTTCTCTTCATTTTATGAGCGGAGGCGCTCATGGCCATGGGCCCATGGCGGCGGCGGGAGGTGGGAGGGGAAGAAGGAGGTCGCCATGGGTGGTGGGCAGGGGGACAGTGGGCAGTGGGCGCGTGAGGAGGAAGAAGGTCGGGTCGTGCCTTAACCGGTTGGTCGTGGTCGAGGACGACAATGGCGGAGGCGACCTTGGGCGGGGTGAGGAGGCGGTTGGGGAGCATGGGGGGAAGAAGAGAAGGCGCACGTGAGGCGAGAAAGGAGGCGTGCGCGCGGACAGAACTTTCTACCCCTGCAAGTGTAGTAAAGTCCATATAATTATGCCCATTTATTTACCTTTATTATTTTCGTCTGTTACCTTCGGAGTCAATTGGGCCAACGCCGAACTCCAGCGAGCTACGCGAGGTACACAACTTTTGCTGGGTCTAACTGAAATAAGTAACAGTTAGGCGCGCGGCTAAAAGAAGTGCCAGTGTATTATCTCGGATACATAGGGAAAAGACACCCTCAAGGAATCTTCCGACTTTCCGAGCACACCGTCAACTGGACCTGTCGTTCGTTCGTTGTCGTTGTCCTTCCACCATGTTCATTTTCTAAGGCCTTTAAATTCAGGACCCTCGGGTATCACATGTGATATCGCATGGGGTATTCGAATACTAATAAAAAAACAAATTACAGAATCCATCGGTAATCCATTAGATGAATTTATTAAGTCTAATTAATCCATCATTAGCACATGTGTACTGTAGCACCACATTATCAAATCATGGATTAATTAGGCTTAAAAGATTCGTCTCGTAAATTAGTCGTAAACTATGCAATTAATTTTTTTAGTCTATATTTAATACTTCATATATATGTCAAACATTCGATGTGATAGAAAGCAAACTTTAGGGGACAACTAAACAAGGCCTCAATTTCGGTCACTTCTCCAATCTTTTGATGCGACGTCCGTGTCCATTCCTTTCAGAGGTTCATGTGGTAGCTCGCACTAGCTAGGCTCTCTTTCCTTTCGCACAAACGCTAGCTCACCACCGGCCAACGGAAATGAACGAAAATGCTTCACGCTCACGCACTATATGATCGTTCAGTTCCTCACGCAAAATTTTCTCATGAGCCGTTTCCTGGCCTTGCAATTAAGAAGCACCAACACAATAACCATATCATATCAACACAATAACCATATCACCACCGGCCAACTGTTGGAGTTTGGCAAGAACTTCTTTGGAATTGCATATTTGAAACTTTGGGTACAACGTTAACGTATTAGAAGCTGGGAGATTCACAGCTAGTTCTCCACCTTTAACCTTCATTGTGGTGCTCAAAGTTAGGTTGTGATGCAGAGAGGGTAAGTGGTTAGGAAACTTCACCGTAAAAAGTAATATCTATGTTTATATAATATTATAAAAAAGAAACATGCAATAGTTGATCACGTTTTTAGCACCACACCTCTTAATATTTCTTTTTGTAGAATGCTAGTGATGACAAACCACTTAAGTAGACAGGAATTGGTCATAAAAGTGACTTTTGTGCAACTCGATCAACAATTAGATTCTATTAATAGACCCTTACTAATAGGGATTTTCACTTTGCGAATGTATAAAGAATAGTAAACCAAATTGCAGTGCCTCTAAACAAATCATTATGGAAGCTCAAGTACCCCTAAAAGTTCAAGATATTTGTTTGGTTCTTAACAAAGGGGTGATTTTGACAAAAGACGATCTCCTAAAATAAAATAGGAAGGGTGATGAAAAGTATTATTTTTTTACAATAAAAGAATCATCCAACAATTGTTTTTGGAGTTTAACGTAGCATGATTTATTTGAAGGATTGTCCATAGAATTTGGCTTACAACCACCAATTGATATGAGTTTTTTTTTAAACATGGTTACAATAAATGGATCCAAAGGTATGATATGAATTTTTGTTCAAATATGGTTACAACAAATGGATCCAAAGCTACGATCTCAAATTTGAGTGGGAGCATGTGCTTTCTTTGTAGTCTATATGGTTTCGACAAAAAAAAATAATTATAGTCTTATTTACATGTTGTTTTTAGGGAAACCTAGGGGATGCAGTTCTAGTCAATGCTTTAAAAGAAGTTGGGCCAACAAAATTTGAAGTGGGTACGCCGAGTGATGAAGACTACAACAATTCAGAATTTTCCTAAAAATAGGTAGAGGTCTTCTAATAGGCTAGAGCTTAGTTTGTTGCTAGTTTCATAGTCTTTTACACTTTTGTTGATTTCTTAGAGCTTCTCTTCATCAGCATCCTTAGTGGCCAAAACTTTGTAATAATAGATAGTTTTTTTCTTGATTACGCAAGAGGATTGCGCATCATTGTATTCAGTAGATAGAGTTTAAACATACAAAAGTGTTCCGGCGTTAAGCCGGTTACAGATTTAAAAGGCTACATCTTGAAGGTGACAACCATGACAACTGAATAGCATAGCCCTTGTCGCCAAATACTCGAGGCCATGTGCCCCGGCCTAAATCCAAGTATCTGTCTCTGCCTTGATCACCGGCATCAGCTGGCTCACCGTGGTGTAGGCATCCTCGAAGCATCGAGCATTCTTTTCCTTGCAGATTGTCCACGATACAAGCGCGAAGAAGGTGTCAAGGCCTTGCTGCTACTGGCCGGTCCACAACGATCGCAGCCATCGCCAGAAGGTGTGAATTGTTGGTGTTGCCGGTGGAAGCTGTCGGCCGAGAGCTTGGCAGATGTGATGCCATACTTCCCTAGTGTATGGACAACATGCTATAATATGATCAATGGTTCCAGTCGCCTGATCACAGAGGTAGCATTGCTCTCTCGCGTCGAGGCCATGGCGGGCACGGCAGTCAGCGGTCCAGTGTCTCCTTCTAAATGCCAGCCATAAAAAGATCTTGACGCGCAACGGCGCCCAAGTTTTCCAGATCAAACGTTGGCCCAGAAATTTTGTTGATCCAGAATGGAGTAATAATAATAGATAGTTGAGTGTAAAACTTTAGCAAAAGCTAAATAAAATTTCTTCAATAAAAAAGCTATAAAATTAGTACTGTGCCTCATGTACTAGAATCTGAGGCGGTGGTACCTCCTGAAGGACTAATGAAAAGGCAACATTTCTGTTGGTGGAAACACTGCAACAGCACCTTAATTAGCCACCTGAATAAGGATGGAAGCGACTATCAGCCAGGCGAAGTCGTATAATCATCATTCATCAATCAACAAATACTGAATTTATTAGCTGCACTTGCACAAGATTCATTTTTTGGCAGCTTTCAATGTTTTTGGGAATTTGGGCTGGGCTGTTTTGGGTGCAGATGAAAATCGGGCACAAGTTGCTACAGTACAGCTTTCAAAATAGTATTTTCTTCCAACGGATCAGTTGGCTAATGAGGAAAACTGTGCAGGCGCAAAGGGCTGGACCTCTTGGGCCTAATTTGGCTCTCCAGGCGTCGTCCCTAACAGGCGGGTGGGAGTTTGCAGCAGGCCTAAAGCTCGTGTGTAATTGACTGTTTGCTGATTTATTTCCCGGCCCATTTCACTGAGCGAAGGTGAAGACTGAGCAATTTAGTATTTGGGTTTGGTCTTAAAAAATGAGATGTGTTAACAATGTAAGATGGAGGTGAGTAAATTTATCATGTAAATATACTTTTTTAATAACATATATATTGTCACTTTTATAAATCAGCTAGATAAAATTCCACCTTCTACACCATGAATAAGGCATAGACTATAAAAAAGGTGGCTTTCAATAACTTGGTCAAAAATAGTTAGTCATAAATATTGATACTCTTCTCTATAAATTTGGTTGAAATTGAGGACTTCCGACAAAGCTAAAATGTCACTCTTTTGCAGGATAGAGATAATAAATGACTACTCCCTCTGTTCCAAAATAAACGCACATCTCGCTTCTTGAGGAGTCAGTTTTTTTTAAGTTTGACTAGGAATATAGAAAATAATATCAACATTTATATCTCTACAAATAAGTTCATTATGAAAGTATATTCAATGCTTAATCTAATAATACTTATTATACATCATAAATATTAGCACATATTTTTGTATATATTTGATTGAAACTTTAAAAGGTTTGACTCCTTAGAAAGCGTGATGTGCATTTATTTTTGAACGGAGGGAATACATTTATGATGGGATGGAGAAGACATGTTCCTATTATGGGATGGAGTGGATAGATTCCTATGACATAGAGGTGGTTTTTGATAAGTTTGTTTCTGTAATACTATAGCTAGATAGACAGACAAATAGATACAATGGTCAACAGACCTTCCCAAGAAAAAAATAAATATTCTTTATCTAAGAGAAAGAAAAAAATGAAATATACTTCAATCTAAAGATAGATATGTATAACTTCAGACAAGGCTGATCAGAGTCAACCCATAGATTTATTCTTCGTCAATAAAAAATCCACAGATTTATGATATTTTTTAGGCATATAATATATCTCCTTGTGAGACGAGAAGAAGCAGCCGATCAGCGGTCTGTTAGCCCACAGGATTACCGGCTCAAGTGAGTCGACCACTCACCAGTCTTGTCGACCACGGCTGAGCATGACAGACGTTGTCTGACCACACACTATGGTCAGAGGTAGAAGAAGAGGGAGAACAGAGTATACACACACAGCAGAGACACCAGCGTTTGCTGGAGCCCTGTATAGGAGATGGCAAATCTGAACTCTCTTTGTTGAGTTGCAGTGGCAAACTATATATACAATTCTACTCATCTAGTCCTAGTACAGCTGCCCTGCTGCAACAGTGACTAGATAACACAACAGAACTGACTTCTGTGCATGTCCCTATCGTGGCTACAGTGAGGCAGGTGAGCCATTCGGCGCCTGCCCCTGCTGCGGCTACAGTACCACAGTAGGGAGCCTTTTCGGCGCCGTCTTCCCTTGCTTTGTGTTCACACAAGGAAGCAATAGATTATCTAATAATTCTTCCCTTAATGCTACTGTTATCCCTTGTACCCCCTCCATGCCGATCATCTCCTTCAGCTCCTTGAGTCGAAGACGTCCGAGCGGCTTAGTGAGGACGTCTGTGAGTTGCCGACCAGTTTTGACGAACTCGATGACGATCTGCCCTTCATCGACATAGTTCCTGAGGAAGTGAAACTTCACGTCGATGTGCTTGCTCCGGTCATGGAGAACCGGATTCTTCGCGAGGGCGATGGCAGGCTAGTTGTCCACCATCAGTGCTGGTGGGTGAGCTTCTGCACCGGTCAGCTCGCCCAACAGCTGGCGCAACCACACAACTTGGCACGTCGCTGTGCCCACCGCTAGGTACTCTGCCTCACACGTAGACAGCGCCACCACCTTCTGTTTCAGCGACAGCCATAAAATTGGAGCCGACCTGAGGAAGACGAGCACGTCAGAGGTGCTCCGTCATCCGTCGATGTCCCCCGCCATGTCTACATCGCTGAATACAGTGAGCTGTAGCCTACTCCTGCCGGTCTTGGGGAAGATGATCCCCTGATCCACCGTCCCCTTGACGTAGCACAGTAGCCGCTTCACCGTAGCCCAGTGATCCTCTCTGGGATCCTCCATGAAGCGACTGAAGTAGTCCACGACGAACGTAATGTCCGGCCTCATATGGACTAGGTAGCACAGACCGCCGACGATGCTCCAGTAGAGTGTTGCATCCACCTTTGCCATGGTGCTGGCCTTCGTCAGCTTCAGCCGCTCCTCCATCGGAGTCACGCATGGCTTGCACTCAGTAATGTCGCTCCGCTCCAACAGCTTCAAGGCATAAGCGCTCTGACCGAGCGTGAGTTCCTCTTTCCCCTGTCTCACCTCGATGCTGAGGTAGTAGGAGAGTGCGCCGAGATCGTTCATTTGAAAACGAGCCACCATCTCGCGCTTGAAGCTACCGATGTCCACCGCACGTGCGCCGATGATGATCAAATCATCCACATACATGCCGACGATGAGCTCCTCCTTCCCCCATCGCGGCATGTAGAGCGCGTGCTCAGTTACGCACCTTGTGAACCCAAGCTCGCCCAGCGTGGCGTCAAGCTTGGTGTTCCACGCTCATGGGGCCTGCCGCAGCCTGTAGAGCGCCTTGTGCAGTCGGAGGACCCTGTGCTCCGCTCCCTTGATAGCGAAACCTAGAGGTTGCCTAACGAAGACCGTCTCCGAAAGCTAGCCGTTGAGGAAGGCTGATTTAACGTCCAAATGATGGACGCGCCAATCCTTTGCTGCTGCCAAGGCTAGTAGCAAACGGACAGACTCCATGCGTGCTACTAGCGCAAAGACTTCCTCGTAGTCGATGCCCTCACGCTGAACAAAGCCTTAGGCGACGAGGCGCGCCTCGTGCTTGACAATGGCATCGAGCTCGTCCCGCTTGACCTTGTACACCCACTATAGGCTGATCGGATGGCATCCTGGAGGTGGATCAACGAGCTCCCATGTCTCATTTTCCTCGATCGCCTTCATCTCCTCTAGCATCGCCCGTCGCCAGTTTCCATCGCGCTCCGCCAGTATGAATGTGGGTGGTTCCTCTACACTGATGAGCAGCAGCTCTTGGTCATTGAGCAGCCGACCAGCCAGGCCTGAGGCCCCTATGCCACCGATGATGTCATCTAGCCTGTGGAACCGCACCTCCTCACCTTCGTGGAAGGCATCCACGAACTCAGTGATGTCAGTTGGAGGTAAGACGAACTCGAACGGCATCGATGGAGTTCCCTGTTCCGCCGGAGTGCTCGACACATCACCTGGAGTGCTCGACACCCCGGTTGCAGTGCTCGGTACTACTCCTGGATAGCTCGTCACCACTCCTAGAGTGGTCTGCACCCCTCCTAGAGTGCTTGGCACCAATCTTGTAGTGGTCGGCACCACTACAAGACTGCTTGGCTCCGCTACGGGAGTGCTCGGCACCCGTCCTGGAGTGGTCGACACCACTGCAGGACCTCCTGGCTCCACTCCTGGCATGCTTGGCATTCCTCTAGGAGTGCTCGGCACTCCTCCTTGAGTGTTTGGCATCCCTCCCGAAGTGCTCGGCACCGCCCTAGGAGTGCTCGGCTCTATTGCTGGAGTGCTCGGCACCCCTCCCAGAGTGCTCGACACCTCTTCCACATCGTCTCCACCATCGTGGATGACCAAGTGCTCGACGACGAAGGTGCTGGTGAAGCCGCCAGCTTCCCCCATGCTCGGACTAGTCTAGTCCCAAGCCGCCTTCTCGTCAAACACAACGTCGTGCGAGACAAGTACCTTGTCTCCGCATGGGTCATAGTGCCGGTATGCCTTGGTACCCTCCACGTAGCCTAGGAACACCATCGGTGTGCTCCTGTCCTCTAGCTTGGTGAGGATCAGCTTCGTCTTCCTGACGTGGCCGATGTAGCCAAATGTCCAGAGGAAGGACACGCTCGGCTTGCATTCATGCCAAGCCTCGAACGGCATCTTGACCTTCAGGGCCTTGGTGGGAGTGCGGTTGAGGATGAACACCGCCGTGGTCACCGCCTCACCCCAGAACCTTGCTGGCATGCCTTTGGCCTTCATCATGGATCGAGCCATGCCGACCACCGTCTGGTTCCGTCGCTCCACCACGCCATTCTGTTGTGGCGAGTATGGCGCGGTGTGTTGTCGCACCACACTCTGATCCGCGCAGTACGCAGCAAACTCTACCGAAGTGAATTCGCCGCCGTGATCAGTCCTCAGCACGCAGAGCTTCTTGCCGCTCCCGGCCTCCACGCGCATCTTGAACTTCTTGATCACCGTCGCTGCTTCGTCCTTGCTCGTCAGGAGTTGCAGCCACATGTAGCGACTGCAATCATCCATGAGCAGGAGGAAGTACCGCCAACCACCATTTGTGGCTGGCGTGATCGGCCCGCAGAGGTCGCCATGGATGAGCTCGAGAGCGTCCCCCGCGCGATACTTGGCTGCCTTTGAGAACGGTAGCCTCCTTTGCTTTCTGGCCAGGCAGCTGTCACACATCTCGCCTCCGTGCTTGATGTGGGGTAGCCCTCGGACCATCTTCTCCAGCCGACCAAGCGCGTTGAAGCTGAGATGTCCGAACCGGGCATGCCACAGCCACGGTTCCTCGGTGTGCCTTGCCGCTAGGCACACCGGCTACTCTACCTTCAGGTCGAGTAGGTACAGCCGGTTCAGTGACCTCTTCACCTTGGCGAGAAGTCGCTGCTCCTGGTCCCTGATCCTGAGGACTCCGTCCTTGATCAGTACCTCGCTACCGCGGTCATCCAGCTGACCAATGCTGATGATGCTAGAACGCAGCTGCGGGATGTAATATACATCCGTTAGCGCGCGGTCCTCCCCATTCTGGCACCTGAAGATGATGGTGTCGCGCCCTTGGATTGCCACCCGTGAGCCGTCACCAAACTTCACCGTACCGGTAACATCGTCGTTGAACTCGGAGAAGGATGCCTTGGAGCCCATCATGTGGTTGCTGGCACCAGAGTCCAAATACCACCGCTGCTTCTACTCGCCACCCACATGTCCGAGGTGGACTTGGGCGCGCGGTTCGTCGAGGTTGACAGCTTTCAGCGCCTTCCCAGGTCCTTCTGCTGTCGTCACCTCCCCCTTCTCCTCAGCTTCGACGTCGTGCAGTGCATAGAACGTCGCCATCAGGATAGTGGCCTCATCATCATCATCAGCTTGCGCCAGATGAGCTTCAGCCTTCTTCTCCTGCTTGCGATTTGGGCACTCCCATGCCCAATGGCCCGTCTTCTTGCAGCGCCGGTAGGCGTTGGGGTCGACCCGCTTCTTCTTCTCCGAAGAAACCTTGCCACGACGCTTACCATCGCCACCGTGGCTGGAGGAGGCTACCTCGGAGTTCCTCCGAGCAGCCACTCCTCTGTCAGCAGCAGTTTGCCATTGTCCTTTGTTGCTATCGCCTGCTCCAGGCGCTCGTCCACCGCCCGCAGATGGCCTGTCACATCCTCAATGGTGAGGGTGGACAAGTCCAGCATCGTCTCTATGGAGAGAGCGATCTGGATGTACTTTGCTAGCACGGAGTGAAGGTACTTGGAGACTGCCTCCTCTTCATCGATGGTGACGCCGTGGCTCTTCAGCTTGCTGATGAGCATCTGTAGGCAGAGGGAGAAATCTTCCACCGTTTCACCATCTTTGAACTTGAGGTTGTCGTACTCCTGCTTCAGAAGTTGGGCCATCGCCTTCTTTGCGTGGTCGGAACCGACGCGCATCGCCGCAATTGCCTTCCACGCCTTCTTAGCAGAGCTCTTTGCCCCCAACGGCTCCCTGTACTCCACCGGTACAACAGCGAGGATAGCCTCCAATGCTGACATGTCATCTTCCTCATTTTCGGTGCCTTTGTCAACAGCATTCTAGAGCCGTTGAGCTCTGAGCTTGACCTTCATGGTCACCGACCACTCTCCATAGTTGGTGCGATTCAGTGTCGGCCAACTGGTGTCGCTGACCTCCTGCACCGTGTGAACAACGACCTCCTGTCGTGGCTGGGCAGCCACAACAATGCCACTGCTGTCGCCCATCTCCGAACCGTCCGTCATCGCCAGCGGTTAGTCTGGCGACGACGCTTGTACGGCTTTGATACCACTTGTTAGCCCACAGGATTATCGGCTCAGGTGAGTCAACCACTCACCAATCTTGCCGACCACGGCCGAGCACGATAAACGTTGTCCGACCACACACTATGGTCAGAGGTAGAAGAAGAGAGAAAAACAGAGCATACACAGACAGCAGAGACACCAGCGTTGGCCGGAGCCCTGTATAGGAGATTGTAAATCTGAACTCTCTTTGTTGAGTTGCAATGGCAAACTATATATACAACTCTACTCATGTAGTCCTAGTACAGCTGTCCTGCTGCAACAGTGACTAGATAACACAGCAGGACTGACTTTTACGCCTGTCCCTGCCATGGCTACAGTGAGGCAGGTGAGCCGTTCGGCACCTGCCCCTACAGTGGCTATAGTACCATAGTAGGAAGCCTTTTCGGCGCCGCCTTCCTTTAGTAGTGGATTATCTAACACGTTCCGGCCTGCGGCTGCACAGTATAAATAGCATCCCCGTCCTCCACTTTGTTGCATCCTTCACCTGTTCGTGCTACCTGATCTGTGTGCGAGTGAGGGCAATGAGAGCACTTGTAGTGAGTTTTGCTTGGGCGTGGTTGCTGCTGTTGCAGCTCGCAGGAGCTTCGCATGTCGTCCACGACCACGAGAACCTCGAGGCCGAAGCTGCGACAGCGAAGGTGCCACCGTCCATCGTCAACCCCCAGCTGAGGACGGGGTACCACTTCCATCCCGCCAAGAACTGGATCAATGGTAATGTAAAGCTACTAACTAATCAACCAGCCAACTTTTTGAAGGTGATACATGCATCTCCTGAAATAAGAGAGGCTAGTAATAGGCTTGTTCAGGGTTTTGATTTATCGCTTGTAGCCTTAACTATAGTTATGACAGAAATTACGAGAGTTAAAAAAATGCTTAATGCTTAAAGGGTCAGCCCAGCGAAAACAACTTTAGTACGTACTATGCGTCAACAATTGTTTTAGTGCAAAAATTGTGTTCATGTGTTAGCACTAGAGTCATATAGTGGCCAGTGTTAGTACGTTCTACTATGCTCGATCTGAATGCTGTTGTCTGGTAGAGCAACCATTTACTGCTTAATTTAGTAACAATGTTTGTTGTCAGCTGTCAAGGTTTGGCTCTAACTCATCTTCTAATCTTTTCGGTGTACGTGTTGTGCTCTCCACTCTGATTGCATCGATCGGCGGCCTAACTTTGCAACGGCAGATCCCAACGGTAAGTCGATTTCCCAACCTTTTTTATTTTCCTGTTATCATGCATCCATATTTCCAGATTTATTTCGATTGGTGCTCTAGTATTAAGTGGAAAGAAAGTAAATACTACTAGAACTTACGGACTCGGTTTTCGATTGACGAAACTGCATGCAGCGCCCATGTACTACAAAGGGTGGTACCATTTCTTCTACCAGTACAATCCGAAGGGCGCCGTGTGGAACAACATTGTATGGGCGCACTCGGTGTCACGAGATCTCATCCACTGGGTGGCACTAGAGACGGCCCTCAGACCTAGCATCCCGTCCGACAGGTACGGCTGCTGGTCCGGCTCGGCGACCGTGCTCCCCGACGGAAGTCCGGTGATCATGTACACGGGCATCAACCGCCCCAACATCAACTACCAGGTCCAGAACGTGGCCTACCCAAAGAACAAGTCCGACCCGCTGCTCCGCGAGTGGGCGAAGCCGTCCTACAACCCCATCATCGTGCCGCAAGGCGGCATCAACGCGACGCAGTTCCGCGACCCGACCACGGCCTGGCGCGCCGCCGACGGCGACGGCCACTGGCGGCTGCTCATCGGCGGCGTGACGGGGGCCACCGCCGCCCGGGGCGTGGCGTACGTGTACCGGAGCCGCGACTTCAGGCGGTGGACGTGGGTGCGGCGGCCGCTGCACTCGGCGGCCACGGGGATGTGGGAGTGCCCGGACTTCTACCCGGTGAGCACGGACGGCCGGCTCGTGGGGCTCGAGACCTCCGTGTCGTCCGGCCCGCGGGTGAAGCACGTGCTCAAGAACAGCCTCGACCTGCGGCGGTACGACTACTACACCGTCGGCACGTACGACCGGAAGGCCGAGCGGTACGTGCCGGACAACCCCGCCGGCGACGAGCACCGCCTGCGGTACGACTACGGCAACTTCTACGCGTCCAAGACGTTCTTCGACCCGGCGAAGCGGCGCCGGATCCTCTGGGGATGGGCCAACGAGTCGGACACCACCGCCGACGACGTGGCCAAAGGGTGGGCCGGAATTCAGGCGATTCCGAGGACGGTGTGGCTGGACCCCAGCGGGAAGCAGCTGCTGCAGTGGCCCATCGAGGAGGTGGAGGCGCTCAGAGGCAAGTCGGCCACTCTCAAGGACAGGGTAATTAGGCCAGGGCAGCACGTCGAAGTGACCGGGATACAAGCGGCACAGGTGAGCCGTGTGCTTATTAACACTTGTAATCCTTTAATTTTCACTTTGCCGCTCGTATATTCTCATTACCTGGGCTAGCTTGGAAATGTTTTCTTATCACAAAAGGAAAAGCACAGCTAGTGCTACCATTCACTGCCTTCCTGAAAAACTGCTCATCCGATCCTGATTGCCTTCCTGAAAAACTGCACCATGTTATCTTATCCGCCACCAGTGCTCTACAGTCTGCACACACAAGTTGATCACCTGAGCTAGTGCTACCATTCACTGCCTTCCTGAAAACTGCTCATCCGTGTCGCCGTGCAGCCGTGCAGGTGGGGTGGGTGGGTCGTCACCTGAGCTGGGCTGGGAACCAACCAAATTAACACGCGCTTCCTATTCCGCTGTGCAGGCTGACGTGGAGGTGAGCTTCGAGGTGTCGTCGTCGGCCCTGGCTGGGGCCGAGCCGCAGGACCCGGCGCTCGCCTACGACGCCGAGAGGCTGTGCGGCGTCAAGGGCGCGGACGTGAAGGGCGGCGCGGGCCCGTTCGGCCTGTGGGTGCTGGCCTCCGCAAACCTGAAGGAGAGGACCGCGGTGTTCTTCAGGGTGTTCAAGGCCGCCGGCAGCAACAAGCCCGTCGTGCTCATGTGCAACGACCCTACCAAGTAAGTGCTGCGCGCAAACCGGCATCAATCGTCTCTCGCGGCTGTGGCCACCGGCCATGAGCTAGCTTTTCGTGTGTGTTCACCTACAAATAGCAGAGCAGAGCATCCATGCAGATGCAGCTGCTGTGGTTACACGTATGTGCTGCACTGACTTGCACTTGTTTCCGTTTGTTGCACGCGCGCACAGGTCGTCTCTGAACCCAAACCTGTACCGCCCGACGTTTGCCGGTTTTGTTGACACGGACATTTCAAATGGGAAGATATCGCTGAGAAGCTTGGTATGCGTAGCAGTACATGTAAACAATTTTTCATGTAACAAATCCTCTGTTTATGTTTTCTCAGCTGTGGCGATTACTTTTTTCTGCAGATCGACCGGTCGGTTGTTGAGAGCTTTGGAGCCGGGGGCAAGACCTGCATCCTCTCCAGGGTCTACCCGTCGCTCGCCATCGGCAAGAACGCTCGCCTCTACGTGTTCAACAACGGGAATGCGGACGTCCGGGTGTCCCGTCTCACCGCATGGGAGATGAAGAAGCCACTCATGAATGGCGCATGAAGTATTACCCCATAGGGGCTTCCATCGTGTCCTAATTGTATATGATAATGAACTAGCAAATTGTCCGTACGCTGAAAATTGCAGGTGGTAATAATAATAAGCTAGCCATTTGGGTTGGATTTGACTGGATTTGGTAAATTTAAATCAAATAAATTCCAATACCGATAGTAAATGCTAATGTGATGAATGATTAATCTTGTATGAGAAGTTGATAAGAAATTGGCTCAACTTAAATAGTTGGCTATTGCGTTCGCCTACTATGAGTTGAAAAAAGGTGGAAGGCGTATCACTCTCACGCATTGTCGATGCGAATAGACTAGGAGGATAGGCCATTATCACAACCCAAAGTCGTTCTAACTAAAACTTTCAACTAGAACCTCCTCGATGACCTCGTAGAGACCTCTGAACACCCAAGAATTACTTTATCATTCTGTTAAGGAAATTCTTGGTGCTTTCTATTAGGACAAGGACTCCAAATTCGCTAATTACTTCATCAACTCTCCTGGGTCAACCCAAGTCAACTATGGTCAACCCAAAGTCAACTTCTCAAGAAATAATCTCTAGAAGATGCTAATCAACCTTTTTTTATCTCTCCAATTGTGTTTAACAATCTCAAGAACATAAGGAATGGCCCCAATGCCAAAGACCCTTTTGCTACATCAAATTCTCAAAATCAGGGAATTGATCTGTCCGTCAGTTCACTGAATCAGCAGGATTGAGTGGAAAGTAAGTTGTTCTCCACTCCAATGGTGGGACCAGCTTGTCAGCACGAGTTGGTGACTCCCTTCAGTAGAGCCAGCCCCATCTCTCACTCACTCTCTCATTTTCTACCCTCCCTCCCTCTCTCTCTCTCTCTCTCTCAAGAAAAGATGAACAAGGGAAGAACAAGAGAGAGAAAGGAACAAGGATGAAGGAAAAGAAAGGAAGCAGGGAAGGATCAAAGGGCAGCAAGATCAGCATCAAGTCAAGAGCAAGAACATCATCATCTCAATCTTCATCCATGGTTAGCTCAAGAGCTCTCACATCATTTTTCTTGAAATCATCTCTCAAATCCTAGCTCTCAATCTCTTCATGCATGGATGAAGCATGGAGCTTGGTGATCTCTCCACCATCTCAAGGGTGAGATCAAAGTCACCACTAGCTCAACCACCTAATGCAACACTTTAATCTATCTCTAATGAATTTTCATGGATTTTTTGCAAGAGACATCATGAATGGCCAAATCCATCTCTCTATGCTTGGAATCAAGATTGCTCAAGGCCCTTGCTCTGGGTGATATAGAGTCCGCAAATTCTCAGAGCTAAGTTCTCATTGCCCAATCACATGGTTTATCTCTCTTTTATCATGAATAAAATGATTCACAAATCATTAGTTGCACTTGATAACTAGAGCCCAAAACCTAGCCATCACTAGCCTATCGTGTCACCAAAACAAACCTAGAAACATGTCACACATGCATAGTGAACCCAACCCTCAAACTAGATTTGAATCAAACTCAACACGATGAACATAGGTTCTATCGACGGATGATGGAGTGTTCGTCACTTTGGACGAAGTGTCCATCAACACACCACTTAGCCAAAAATTCACAACCCAACCTTTAGTCCTCACTGTAAATAAATCCACAGATCATCCATAAATATTCTCGGACTATCCGTCAATAATTAAATTTGATTTCTAGAGAACCTGAGAGCACCAGTTCTTTACGGAGTGTCCGTCATTTTGCACGGGAGACAGTCCCAACTCCACGGAACGTTCTATGGAACATCCGGAGCACCCACGTACCGTCCGTCAAGAGCCATGGAAGGTTCCGTCAATTCACTCAGAGCCCAAGCAGAACTTGTTAGCTTTCCAGAAAAGTATTCACAGACCATCCATCCTCTGACGGAGTGTCCATCGAATATTTTAAAATGTTTAAACCTTGACCATAGGATCTGATCGCCTTAACACCTACCTATACTGTTGCGGGATGGTAAACTAGCGAAGCCCACCTCTCATAATAATGGCAAAATTCCATTTTTCTCCTTCCTGCTGCTTTTCCGTGCGAGCGAGTGAGAGTCGAGGGTGGCCACACGCATGAGCTCCCGATCCGTTCGGATTGAAGGGATAAAGAGGCAAGGGCATGTCTATCATTTCACGTGGTTGTCCAATAAAACCAAATATATTAATAATGAGTTGGGTGTCTGGTAGCATATTTCCCATGATTTTTTATGTCTTTTGGCTAATACATGTTTTTAGTGGTTTTTAGCAAAAGCCACATTCTAATGATGTCCCATGGCAAATTTTGCCAAGTAGAAAATGTCATTGGAGCTCACTTAAATCAAATTGACAGAAATTAAATGTGGTGGACATTAAATTATGATTGTTTGAGCCAGCTGACACTAACATTAAGTCAGTAACTTCAAGCTTTGGAGGACAAAGCATAAAAGATTGGACAGAATTGGTGACCCAGAGAAAGAGGAGTGGATGTACCATGAACTAAGGGAAAAGATCATTATATATCACTCCCTCCGTTCCACAATTCATTTTAGCTTTGTCCTATGTAAAATTTCTCTAGCTTTGACCAAGCTTTAGAAAATATTTTAACATCTACATGTTCAAATAAATGCACTATTGAGATATTTTAACATCTCTATTTAGGCCGCGGTGTTGTTGACTATCAACCATGAAATGTATGAACTCTTTTTGAGGACAAGTCCAGGTAGTTGCATAAAACTAATAACTATTTTTTTGTTTGTTTGGAAAGGGCACATTGCCATGGGAAATGGATATTCTACTTCACTCCTTGACGAATTTTGCTAGTTCTCCAAATAGTCTTTACCTTGTGAATTTTTGAATGGGTTTATGACATTTGTATCTCTTAAAAACACGTACGCATGTCTATCATATTGGCATTCAACTTATATTTTTGTCGTGCTCTGAATAAATAATTTCCAGCAGAGAACATTTTTGTTCCAACACTATCCATGTTACATTGTTATGGATGTGGGAATGTGCTAGACTACTTTATCTCGCTTTGTTTGTGTGCTATCTAGCAGGGCAGTTGTAATATAAAGAATGAGAAAAGGGGAGGAGAAAGGGTACAAGGGAGAGACTGACAGATAGACAAATCAGAATAGTATAAATAAACTCAAGCCAATCAATTTAGATTATAATGTCATACAAATCTTGCAATCGAATCATCATGTTTCCGACAATTATGCTAACTTTTTATTTTCATATGATATATGAATTGACTTCTCGAAAGTTTCATCATTACTGTATCATTATTGCTCGATTATGAAGAGTTTTATCAATAGACATGTATATTTCTACTAGTTAAAAAAACAGAGATAGAAATTGATAGACACAGAATATACATATGTTGCACGAACAGGCCTGTCTTGAGCTCAAAGCTGGGGAAACTTTCTCAAAGCAGGCAGTAGTGAGTATACATTGCCAAATGGAATACATATTTTATATTTTAAAATGTGAGGAGATACTTATTATTGTACTACAACTTTGAATAGCGATTGCAGGCAGTAGCTCAGCTCGAACAAACCGAAGTAGCGGGGAGTAATGAAGGAAGTGATTGCAGGCAGCAGCTGAGCCCCTTTTATGGCAGAGTGGTTGATGAAATGGGAGCGGAACGCTCTCCAGACAGGGAAGGGAGTGGAGACAGAAGAAGGGGAAGGGAGTGGAGACAAAAGAAGTGCACCACCCGACTTTGGACGTCCTGTGCACCAACAATGTACCGGCCAACCGCTGTCCTCCGCCACCCGCGGCCGGCGGCGGCGGCGCCTTGCTGTTCCGCTTTGGCCCACCCACCGTCAAGTAGAGCCCCCATATAAACACCAACTAGTAAATTTGTATTATTGCGCGTTGGGCCCGGATGGTGTGCTAAAAGACACAAGGTTTATACTGGTTCGGGCAAAATATCACTACGTCCAGTTTGTGGCTGCTGCTCATGCTATTAACACTGAAAAGTTCGTAGTAGGGGTACAAACGGGCGAGAGAGGGACAGGTCCCAAGTCTCTGATGAAAAGATCGAATACACTGTGAGAGCTTGGTTGCTGCTCAACTATGTATGGTGTGATGCGTGGAGTCTTCAATCGATCCATCCCTTTAGTGGGGTGTCATGCCTCTCCTTTTATAGACCAAGGCGAAGTAGGGATTACAGATGGAAGAAAGAAGAAAAACCAGAGGCCAAGGAGGTCCTTCAAAGATGCCGGGTCCTCTCCTCTGAGCGAGCACCGCTGGCGTGGCAGACGGTGCCAGGGATAGCTCCATGCTGGGTGCATGTCTGCTGATCCTGATAGGGCCATGCTCTGGCTTTGTCAGCAAGTGGTCAAGTCCCATCCCGCCCCGGCAGGCGGCGCGATGGAAGGGGGTGCTAAACCATCACCCCACGGGGAGCAGACGACGCAGTGACCCCACGCTCGTTACTGTAGATGATGTGAGTTTCCTCCTGGACCGTAGTGGTTGTTGTATTCTTCCGTCAGGATCTGTGCCCGAGGGCGAATGCCGGCGCCCATAACACTGTAAGACAAATGTCAGCGCCCACAACACTGTTCGGGCTCTGACATGCCTAGAAGGGCTTAAAGCGCTCGTCTTGTCATATCCTGATGGTACTTTCCTACAGGCGTGCAGGGTATGGTCCTCTGTATTGCGGTTGACTTGAGTGCCCCACCTTATCTGCGCGCGTAGTTACGAAGGAGCAGTGTGCAGTCATCGGGTGAAGCGGAGCCTATCCTTAGACGTCAGGAGAAGCGGAGCTAGCCCTCATACGTTGGGCAAGGCAGCCTGTCCTCAGATGTCGGGTGAGGCGGAGCCCGCCCTCGGACATCAGGCGAGGCGGAGCCTACCCTCGGACATCGAGCAAGGCAGAGCCAACCCCTGGGGATCGAGCGAGGCGGAGTTTGTCCTCAGACGTCGGGTGAGGCAACCCTTAGAGGTCGGGCGAGGCGGAGCCAACCTTTGGGGGTCGGTCGAGATGGAGTTAACCCTCGGTTGTTTGGGCAATGGGTGTAGTCGCGTTCTTGTTTGTTCAGCAGCATCAACGTTTGATGATTATTAGCTTCTCCTTTTTGGGTACCCCAGTATTTGGTCCTCGACAGAAGCTGTCGCCCGAAAGCACCCGATTCCGCAATGGAGATAGCCGCCATCGGAAGGTTCTTGTATAACACTACAGTTTATTGATATAATAATTTCTCATATATATATAAACATGTTGGCCCCATGTCAAAAAATGTGCTGTAGAATTAAAAATTTTGCATTCATATCTAAAAGCTTTAGTGAAGTTCATTAAAATTTGTTGAAGATGATTTAGTGTGACAACTGGCTACTCTGTGTGTTGGTCAGTGACCGAACATGAGTGGAGAGAAAGAGAGAACCAAAATAAGTGAAAAGCAAGAGTTCACCTCCACCTTATCCCTCTCCCCTTTTATAGGGAAGGTGAAAGAGAAGGTTTTTATTATTTCCCTTGGTAGGGCATGCATTCTACAATAGAGTCTCTAGGGGCTACAAATGAGTCCTAAATATTATCTAACAAGCCCTTAAGCTATGTAATTAGGCCTCCAAAACACCAATGGGTCCCTAACATATAATACACCCCTAACACTGTATATTGGTGTGGTATATATAATTATGGGTCCCACACCAAAAGTTCAACCTAGAGTTAAAAACCTTGTTTTCACTCCTTAAAATTTTAGTGCAACTAATTGTAATTTATTGAAAAGGACTCAGTATAACAATTAGCTACTATGCTTATTTAGTGCGGCAATATCAACATGTGGGCCTTTCAGAGATATCCAATGGACATTATATTGGCCTTTTGAGTTTCTCTCCAATGAATTCTGGGCATTATTGGATCACATGGGATAGATATCCAAATTCAAATGGACCTTATCCAAGCATATCTGAAGTAACATATGCCCAATAAGATTTTGGATGGTCCAAATTCACTACCACCTACAAATAACAGTAAAATCTCAACATCCACGATGTTTTCTTATTATAATAACTACATGCATAGTAAAAGCAAATATGCTACTGGTATATCGGTCCATTACTTAGCTTTCCATTAGTGTACATTGGACCAAGTAAGGTGGTTTTGTTCAACTAAACGTACCTTAGCTGGTTAGATTCTTTGTCATAGAACTTATAGATCAAGGTTCAAATCATTAACTTGATGCAGATGCTCACAGTTTTTTTGGACTTCAATGATTTAATGCTGATATTTTTTCAATGTTACACGACATGCCAAACTATACGGTGACTTCACCAATCTTGATACATGGTTCCAAAAAAACTAGTGTCGGTTCATAAACCCGGGGTCCCTCATGGACCTGCTTCCCAGCAAATGCTCGGCCCAGCAGACGACGTTGCGAACGATGTGTAACTCCTTGGCCGGCCCAAAATACCTAACGACAGGCTAGAAGGACGATCCAATCTTCGATCGGAAGGCCTGGCCAAGGAGGAACGGCGCCCGCATCCGACTTTGGCCTGCCTCTCCGACCAGAAGGCCTAGCTAGGAAGGAACGACGCTCGCTTTCGACTCTGGCCTGCCTCTCCGATTGGAAGGCCCGCTTCTGATTTTGGCCCGCCTCTCTGACCGGAAGGATTGGCCAGGAAGGAATGACGCTCGCTTCTGACTCTGACCCGCATCTCTGACCAGAAGGCTGGGCCAGGAAGGAATGACGCTTGCTTTCGACTCCGACCCGTTTCTTAGACCGGAAGGCCTGGCCAACGCCGCTTCCAACTCTGACCCGCATCTCCGACCGAGGATGCACCGAACCGCTGCTTACAGCTCTTCTCCGATAGGCGCAGTCGGAGCCGACTAGGACCAACCGACTGGGGACGCCCGCTCGATGAGGACCCAGGAAACAGGCAGAGCAAGTAAGGCAGGGCGCTCAAGTCAAAACCATAATACCAAGGACCGTACCCTATACACCTACAGCATAGTACCGACAGGGCATGTTAGAAGGGTGCCCTGCCACCTTCTAGGCATGACAGAACCCAAGCAGTGTTGTGCGCGCATGTTTGCCCTATAGTATTGTGGGCGCCCACAACTCCCATACCAGGCAAACACGATAAAACTCCCCACATTCCTCTGGGCATCAACAGTGTTGTGGGCGCTGTCATTTTCCATACATGGCAAACACGATGGAGCCTACCAAATGCGTCTGGGCATCAACAGTATTGAGGGCGTCTACAATCATCTTGTATCCGACGGCGTGGGCAACAAGACTTAGTAGCATACATACACACACACTCTCTCTCTCACTTGTAAGACCGTCCCCTTCATCTATAAAATGGGATACGCTCTCTCCCAATAATGATCCATCGAAGAAAACTCGGATGACTCTCCGACGATCCGAACAACAAATGATCGATTCACCCTCTGCTAGCTTTAGACACTCTAAAGCTACACAGAGCACATGCTCGAATACTTAGCGCACGTAGGAGCTCCCATCACTCTTGGCCCTTCAGTCCAGAGTCCGATCGGACCTCTTGCACCCCCCATCTTTCTTCATCTCATTTGTAACCCCACAACAAACTTCGAGCACCTAGGCTTAGGAATAAAGTCATCGACTGACTCAAACTGGACGTAGGGCACGTTGCCTGAACCAGTATAAACCCTGTGTCATTGAGTGCTAGGCCACATCCTATCACAACATACGGCAAAACTACAAATATTTACGTGTTGGTCACTTTCTGCACCGATAGTTGGCACCGTCCGGGGGGAGGATGCCGTACATTCACGCTTTTTGGTCATCGGATGGCCCACATTTCCGCCACCTTCGCCATGGCAGGCTGAAGCGATATGACTCGCTTCATCTCGCTGGAGTTTCCCGCACTCCCACCTGTTGGGATGTGGGTTTCACCCGTCTTCGAGCCTTCCTAGGCCTTCCTCTTCGGAAGCTTGGACTTCATCGCCGACCGGCTCGGCGTGCTTCGCCTTCGCGAGAAGGCGCTTGTTCCGGCGCCCGTTGGAGGGGTGCCCTCCGTCAGCTCCGGGCCACCCGGTGACCTCAACAACGAGGCGCCTGCGCTTCGCTCCAAGCCCACGCTAGGCTCAAACCCCACTATGAGTAACGTACATACTGTTCTTTACTCGCTTTTTACTATTTTCCATCGATTCTCCGGAGGGACCCCGTTGTCCCTGCCATGACCGTCGCACAGCCGGTTCCCCTATGGGCTTGTGTCCCTCACTAACGCATACGCATAGGGGCTCCAAAAGATGCTAGCGCCGCTCCCTCTCACATCCGAATTCGTGGGGATGGCGAACTACGCTCCCGCCTCTTTTCATTTTTTTTTGATAAGGAAAGCTTTATTAATTTCAAGATCGTTACATCAAGATGATACAAAGACCTTGAAACACTTCCAGCCTTTGTATAACAAGGATACACACAGCCTTACAAAAGATCTTAAAACAAAAAGGCACACTAATAACGCTCAATCCGAAGACTAGACTGCCACCCATGTGCCCGGATAAAAAATTCCTTGGCCACCTGTGCCAAATGTTGAGATGCCGCTACAACCAAACCTTGCGAAGTTGGCTTCTGTAGGACAGCCCATGTATGAAGCCAGTGAATAATCGAGTATATAACCTGTAAAGGAAAAGAAGTGCATTTCTTCTCAAAAACTAGGTCATTCCTACATAACCAAAGCGACCAACACGTAGCTGCTGCTCCTAACAAAGCTAATGACTTCAGATCTTTACTAAGACCACAGAGCCAAGACCCAAACATGTTTGAAACACTATGTGGTTGAGACAAGCCTGAAGCCGCATGAATAACAGACCAAACAGCACGAGTGAAACGACACTAAAAAACAGGTGCTTAATTGTTTCATCTTTGTGACAAAAGCAACACTGTTTACTGCCATGCCAATTACGTTTAGCTAAGTTATCTTTGGTTAACACTACGCCTCTATGTAGGTACCACAGAAAAACCTTGATCTTCAAAGGAGCTTTTAATTTCCATAAGCCTTTATTAATATTGGGGACATCATTATAGATCATTGCCAGGTAATGAGATTTGACTGAGAACTATCCATTAGGATGCAAGTTCCAATGAAATTCGTCTTTGTGCTGGCTTAACACAATATGCGTGATTCGTGGAAGTAATTTGTTCCAAGCCACTAATTTGTGTCCAATTAGATCTCTTCTCCAGGATAGAGTAGGTGGAGACGTGCTTAGCACTTTAGCTACAGAAACCTGTTTATGCCATGCTATGTTGTAAAGACAAGGATATTGTTCCCGCAGAGTTGACTGTCCCAGCCACCTATCTTCCTAGAATCTTACTTGTGATCCATCCTGAATTATGAAGGTCCCAAAATGGAGAAAATCCCATTTAACCTTCATCAAGCTAGCCTAGAAATGTGAGTCCCCATTTTTCCACTGAACTTGCGAAAGGGGCTTAGATCCTAAATATTTTTTGTGTAGCATTTGTTGCCATGTACCCTCAGTTGTGAGCAATTTGAAAAGCCACTTACTCAGAAGGGCTGTGTTCTTGATGTCCAAATTGTGTATTCCAAGTCCACCTTGGTTTTTGGGTTGGCATAATATGTCCCATTTGGCTAATCGGTATTTACGTTTATGTTCATCACTTTGTCAAAAAAATCTTGATCTGAAGTAATCTAATTTCTTGAGAACTCCTTTTGGGATCGCAAAAAAGGACATCATGTACATTGGTAAGCTGCTAAGTACTGAGTTAATCAGTGTTAAGCGTCCACCAGTTGATAAATGTTTCCCTTTCCAACTGCTTAGTCTTTTTTCAAAACGTTCTTCTACTCTTTTCCAATCTGCATTTGAGAGCCTCCTATAGTGTATAGGTATGTCTAAATACCTCATTGGAAAAGCTCCTTGATTACAACCAAAAAGCTCTGTATATTGGGGCAAATATTCTTGTGCTGCTCCAAAGCAGAATATTTCACTCTTGTGGAAGTTTATTTTAAGCCCTGAAAGTTGCTCGAATGCACAAAGTAATAACTTCATGTTGCGAGCTTTTTCGAGGTCATGATCCATAAAGAGTATCATGTCATCAGCATATTGTAGGATAGATAAATCTTCATCAACTAGATGTGGCACTATCCCACTAATCTGATTATCTGCTTTGGCTCTTTTAATTATTATAGCTAGCATATCAGCTATAATGTTAAACAAAATGGGGGATAGTGGGTCCCCCTGTCGAAGGCCTTTTTTCGTTTGAAAGTAAGGTCCGACCTCATCATTAATATTGATTGCCACACTCCCGCCTGATATAAAATCTTGCACCCAAGAGATCCATCTAGGAGAGAATCCTTTCATCCGCATTGTTTGCAGCAAGAAAGGCCATCTCACTTTGTCATAAGCCTTTTCGAAGTCTATTTTAAAAATAACTCCACTTTGCTTTTTATGATGCAACTCATGAATTGTCTCATGCAGAATGACGACTCCCTCAAGGATGTTACGTCCTTGCATAAAGGCCATTTGAGTTGGACCAACTATATGATCTGCTATTGAGTTAATTCTAATGGTTGCCACTTTAGTGAAAATTTTGAAGCTGACATTTAGTAAGCAAATTGGTCGATACTATTGAATTCTATTAGCATCTTGGACTTTTGGAATCAGAGTTATAACACCAAAGTTGAGGCTAAAGAGCGGCAGAGTTCCCGAGTGGAGATCATGGAACATTTGCATCAGGTCACCTTTGATGACATCCCAAAACTTTTGATAAAACTTGGCTGATGGTGTTGAGAGCGACGGCTCCAGCATCGATGATGTCGTGGCACCTAGCCACCCTCTGTCCCATGAGTGTGCTATGGTGGATGCTCTGAGATAGCCGCTGGTGGTGGTGGAGTCTCTTCAGACCCACATCCCTCTGGGCCCTCACATGGATGCCCTCGCCTATGCCTAGGAGCACAGCGAGGAGCTACGATAAAGGCGGCAGAACTAACCACCACCTACGCCGGCGCGCTTAGCGCACCACGATGCACCCTGTGCGCGTGACCTGGCGAGCGGCGCCCGGGGTCACACCCACCAGGTCCAGCACAATATCATGGATGGGGAGAACGATCTCCCATGGTTTGCTCAGGCCGGCCAGAACATCGCCACAGCGGTGATGCTTCTACGTGGCCTTCCCGAGCCTATCGACCCACAGGAGCAAGTGGTCCACTAGAGCCTTTAGGTGCTGGTGGAGACCACCACCGTTCAATAGGCAGAGAGCTCCACGTCATGACACTGACTCATGGCCTCTCTCCCCACTAGGGGGCGGGGATGCACCAGACGCATCGCTCCATCCACTCGCCGCTACAGCCATTAGGCGTGGAACAGGAGGGCATAGCTGTGCCATGGCCTGACTAGGTTCTCGCTCCACACTGGCCACCAATGCGCGAATGCCTTGGGCCAAACTGAGATGCTCGCAGTAGCATCAGGAACCGGCATCAGGCCTGGCATGATGATGATGTCCATCGGGCAGCGGTGAGAGCAGACGACATGGGCTCCAGCTGGACTATCAAGGGGACCGATGAAACGCACCAAGGCGTGGTTACTAACCCAATGACCGGATTCCTAGCCCGGATGGCCCGAGACCAAGGGCCTTTGGCTGACTCATCCAGAGAGCACCGTTCCCCACAACGCTTCCGACTGCCTACCAACATCGTCAAGTATATCGGTGAAACGAACCCTAGAATATGGCTCAAAGACTTTTGGCTCGCCTACCGAGCCAGAGGAGTGGATGATGACCACTTCATCATTCAGTACCTCTCCATCTATATGGGGGAACATGTTTGAGCGTGGCTCGAATTCTTGCTGCACAATAGCATCCACGACAGGGCGGACCTCAAGAGGGTCTTCACCAGGAACTTCTAGGGGACGTATGTTCACCCTAGGAACTCCTGGGACCTCAAGAGCTGCCAGCAGGAGCCCAATGAGTCCCTATGGGATTACATCCATAGGTTCTCAAAGCAGTGCAACTCCCTTCCTGATGTCATCGACGCGGACATCATCAACACATTCCTCTCTAGGACAACCTATGAGTCCCTGATCCACAAGCTTGGCTACCTGAAGCCCCGTACCACCCGCGACCTGCTCGATGTTGCCATGAACCATGCCTCTAGTGAGAAGGCTTGGAGCAGTCTTCAACAGAGGCTAGGACAAGGGCAAGGCCAAGCACGAGGACCAAGACGAGGTCCCCTCCACGTGTAGGGGTAGGAAGAACAAGAAGGATCGACGCCGAATGACCAACTTCGCATTAGTCGCCATAGCTGATCGTGCGGGCAAGCAGCCCTAGTAGGTCCTACCTGACTACTTCGACAAGCTCATGGATAGCCCTTGCACCAACCATGCTTACCCCATCAAGCACCTCTACAAGGACTGCAAGCTCCTCAAGCGTTTCCTACGATAGGTCGGCGGGCCGAAAGAAGGAAAAGGCAAGGATGCAGCAACCAAGAAAGGAGGCATGTCGGGCAAGGATGGGGACATCTTCCCTGACCCCGAGGAATGCATCATGATATTCAGGGGATTCGAGGCCGTCTACTCCAAGCGCTAGCACAAAGTGTGCTACCGAGAGGCATGTGTCACCAAAACAGTCATCCCCTCCTTCCTTCGTTGGTCGGAATCTAAAAGGTCCTAATGGCTAGAGGGGGGTGAATTGCCTATTAAAATTTTCTACAACAATACTTAACAAACCGGTTAGACAATTATGAGGCAAAGCAAGTGTTGCACTAGCCTACTAAAATTGCAAGTCACCTACTACAATTCTAGTTTATATCCACACAATAGCTATGCCACTACACTAAGTTAGTGTGCTCTCAAAGGCTAACTAAAGAGCCACACTAACCAAACTAACAAGCTCTCACAACTAGCTACACTAAAGAGCTTGACAACTAGTTTGTGGTAATATAAAGAGAGTGAGCAATTTGTTTACACCATTATGTCGAGGAGTGAACCAATCAATCGCAAGAATGAATACCAATGAAGGCCAATCACCTCGGAATCAAATGATGAACACAATGATTTTTTACCGAGGTTCACCTGCTTGCCGACAAGCTAATCCTTGTTGTGGTGATTCACTCACTTTGAGGTTCACGTGCTAATTGGCATCACATACCAAACCCTCAATAGGGTGCCGCACAACCGACACAAGATGAGGATCACACAAGCCATGAGCAATCCACTAGAGTACCTTTTGGCTCTCCACCGGGGAAAGGTCAAGAACCCCTCACAATCACCACAATCGAAGCCGGTGACAATCACCAACCTCCGCTCGACGATCCTTGCTGCTCCAAGCCATCTAGGTGGTGGCAACCACCAAGAGTAACAAGCGAATCCCACAGCGAAACACGAACACCAAGTGCCTCTAGATGCAAACACTCAAGCAATGCACTTGGATTCTCTCCCAATCTCACAAAGATGTTGAATCTATGATGGAAATGAGTGGGAGGGCTTTGGCTAAGCTCACAAGGTTGCTATGCCAATGCAAATGGCCAAGATAGTGAGCTTGAGTCAGCCATGGGGCTTAAATAGAGAGCCCCCATGAATAGAGCTGTTGGGCTCCTCACTGCAGTGAACACAGGGTGACCGGACATGCAGGTCAGATCGACCGGACGTTGAACCCCAGTGTCCAGTCGCATGATGTGTGCCACGTGTCCCCTGCTTCAAACGCTCAATGCCCGATCTCAATGGTCACTAGTACATTTAATTTGTGACCGGACGTGCTGCTTCGAAGTGACCGGACATTGGACCTCAGCGTCCGATCATTTCCAGTAAGCATCCAGAGATGAATTTTCATGATCAGACGCGTCCGGTAACACTTGACTGAACTCACCCAGCGTCCAGTCAGTCACCTTCTTCACTATATGCTGCCACATCAGCAGGACCAGACTCACCCCATCAACATCCGGTCACTTAGTGACCTAGCGTCCGGTCGAAGACCAACGCCTTTGCTGCTTCCACTGACCGGACGCAGGACCCCAGCATCCGGTCACTGCATGACCAGTGTGACTAACTCCTTTTCAACTCTATCTTTTTCACCCTTGCTCAAATGTGCCAACCACCAAGTGTATCACCTTGTGCACATGTGTTAGCATATTTTCACAAACATTTTCAAGGGTGTTAGCACTCCACTAGATCCTAAATGCATATGCAATGAGTTAGAGCATCTAGTGGCACTTTGATAACTGCATTTCGATACAAGTTACACCCCTCTTAATAGTACAGCTATCGAACCTAAATATGATCACACACTCTAAGTGTCTTGATCGCCAAAACAAAATAGCTCCTACCATTTATACCTTTGCCTTGAGCCTTTTGTTTTTCTCTTTCTTCTTTTCAAGTCCAATCACTTAATCATTACCATGGCATCGCCATCATCATGTCATGATCTTCATTTGCTTCACCACTTGGAATGTGCTACCTATCTCATGGTCACTTGATAAACTAGGTTAGCACTTAGAGTTTCATCAATTTAGCAAAACCAAACTAGAGCTTTCAATCTCCCCCTTTTTGGTAATTGATGACAACCCTTTCACAAAGATATGAATTGAAATTCAATTGAATCAATGTTGCTTGCCCAAGCATATTTACCATGTGTAAAGGATATGGACAAGTTTCATGAACCACAAATGGTAGCAATTGCTCCCCCTACATATGTGCTAAGAGTTTGGATTGTAGCTTGCACATATGCTTAGATAGGAAATATAGGAGACAATGTCTATCAAATGATGCTAAGGTATAAAAGATGGACCTTTGAAGCATGATACCAATCGGAGTGCACCAATATACCATCCTTAGCATCATGGTTAGCTCTATACCACTTGGAAATGAAATCACTTGATAACCTATGCATGCTAGTTTTTTATTTCATCATTCAAACCTACAACTAGCATACACCACACATGCATAGATATTAAAATTTAAAACTTGTGCCATGCAAGCAAACATATGAAATGCACCATACAAGTTCATGAGCTTGCTCCCCCTACTTGTGTGCTCAAAATTTTAATTAATCCCTTTCCTATGTCATATCTCTCCCCCTATGTCAAATTCTCCCTTTGTTGTCTTTTCACTATCTTAGTACACTAATATCTTTGCTTTTCTCCCCATGTACTAATATCTTTGTTTTTCTCCCCCTTTATCATCAATGCCCACAAAGGTTCAAAATGTAGATAGGCTGAGATTATCAATGCCAATCAATGGGGTGAGGATCATATTCCCAAATTTGGTCCAATCTAGAATACTTGCCAAAGACATCTAATTCGGTTTGATCAAAGGACAAGCTTCTTCACACCTCCAAATAAGGGTTACCTTGTACCATGTTGAGTTAAACACTTATAGCTCATTTTCTAGATCAAACACTAGGTTTACAAGCCCACAAACATGTCATATGCTACCACTAGATCAAAATAAGCATAGAAGTGATAGTGGTACCATACAATCATCAAATTCATTTGATTTTCATGAATGAGACTATTAAATGTGAAAGATGTCTAGATGCACTAAACATGTCCTTAACAAGGATGTATGCCATGCCAATCAACTTTTACCTTGGATTGCTCAAAGGAGAGGCATGTCATATAAGTGGGGGGGTGCATCAACACATATTTGAGAAATCCAATATGTTCAACTCATTCCTTAGCTTGCAAAACCTTTTCTCATCCAATGGCTTGGTGAATATATCGGCAAGTTGATCTTCTGTGCCTACACTCTCAATGCAAATGTCCCCTTTTTGTTGGTGATCTCTCATGAAATGATGACGGACATCAATATGCTTTGTTCTTGCATGTTGAACCGGATTGTTGGTCAACTTGATTGCACTCTCATTGTCACATAGCAATGGCACTTTCTTAAACTTGATTCCAAAGTCATTCAAGGTGGCCTTCATCCAAAGTATTTCTACACAACAACTACTGGCAAATATGTATTAGGCTTCGGCTATTGATAATGCAATACTATTTTGCTTCTTTGATGACCATGAAATAAGTGATCTTCCCAACAATTGACATGTGCCCAAGGTGCTCTTCCTTTCAACCTTGCAACCCGCATAATCCGAGTCGGAGTAACCAACTAGCTCAAACTTTGCTCCTTTGGGATACCACAAACCAACATTTTGTGTATGCTTCAAGTACCTCAATATTCTCTTTGTAGCCTTGAAATGACTTTCTCTTGGTGAGGCTTGAAATCTTGCACACATGCATACACTAAACATGGCATCCGGCCTTGAGGCAGTCACATAGAGTAGGCTTCCAACCATAGACCGATAGAATTTTTGATCCACCATATTTTCACTTGCATCACTATCTAAGTTGCCATTTGTTCCCATTGGTGTACTAATAGCTTTGCTATCACTCATGCTAAACTTCTTGATCATGTTCTTGATATACTTTCCTTGACTCACAAATGTACCATTCTTCAATTACTTGATTTGAAGACCAAGGAAGTAACTCAACTCTCTAATCATGGACATCTCAAACTCAGTAGCCATCATCTTTCCAAACTCATCACAAAAGTCTTTATTGGTTGATCCAAATATGATGTCATCAACATAGATTTGCAACACAAATAAATCTTTTCCAATCTTCTTGATGAAAAGAG